>NW_005316772.1:0-1031 GCF_000412655.1 Myotis brandtii
GACGCTCAACCACTGAGCCACACTGGCCGGGCCTTCCTGAGGTTTCCGTGCTGCCTATGAGGGAGGCTGTCTGCTTACAAGGGTCAGACTTCTTCTCTGCCTTCTGCTCCCCGGTCCCTCCCCCTGCACCTGGCCGTCAGGATTTAGTGCTCGTCCATTCATCCCCCCGGCCCCCGCCATCTCTCTCTCTCCCCTGACTTGTCACCCCGTCTTCACCACTTCCTTGCCTGCTCTGCACTGGCCCGGAAGGCCCCTGCCCGGCGGCGGTGGCTCAGTGGTTGAGCCGCAACCTATGAACCAGGAGGTCACGGTCGATTCCCGGGCACGACAGGGATTTTTCAACAGCCGGTGTTTCTGTAAACGGAGGCCGGAGGCTGTTCCCGGACAGGCCCCGGGTTGCCCGAGAGGAGGGTGATGATGCAGCGACGGCCCGGGGGAGGGAGAGGGGGGGGTTGGCCTTGAAAAGCGGGAATGGATGACAGGCAGAGACAGGGAAATGTGGGGACGCGGGAGGGAAGCCAGGGACCTGAGCTGGCCGCCTTCGCGGGGGACGGGTGGCAGGCGCGGCCGAGGTTCAGCCTGTGGGGGAGCCAGGAGAGATGTCACCCTTAAAAGCCTTTCTGGCGAGGGATTCGTTCTCGGTGGTGAAGACCTCGTGTGCCTCCGGGAGGCGTGTGGAGGGAGGGACGCCGGCGGCGGGTCGAGACTCGCATGTCAGTCCCAGCTCCCGGAGCTGATGAGCCATCGGCCTGGAGCCCAGCCCTCCCTCTCCTGAGAAGAGACAGGGGAGGGGGGGGGGGCAGGCCTCACGCCGGCTGTCAGCAGAGACCTGGCAGTGCCTACTGAGTCACTTACGAGCAGAGCTCGAGGGTGTGACCCGGGGCCACTGAGAAATGGGGCTGTTTGTGTGTGTGTGCCTGTGCCTATGCATGTGTGGGCTTGTGTGTGCATGTGTGCGTGTGCATGTTGCACGCATGTGTCTGTGTGTACGGATGTGTGTGCATGTGTGCCCGTGTGCATTGTGTTTGTGT
>NW_005316773.1:0-1031 GCF_000412655.1 Myotis brandtii
AATCAATGTGTCTCTCTCACATCAATGTTCCTCTCTCGCTCTCTCTACCTCTTTCTCTCTCCCCCTCCCTACCTTCCTGTCATTCTCTAAAAATCAATGGTAAAGATTTCCTATGTTGAGGATTAACAACAACAACAAAGTTCTAATTCTTTCCCTTACTTTTAGCAACAACACACACTTTCTCCTTCATCCTCCCTGTGATGGTATAAACCTATCTTCTCAGCCAGTCCTCTGTGGACCTGCATTGAAGCAACTGCTTGAAAGACTTTCCACGAGTTCCAGAATGACTGCTCACCTGGATCCTGAATATAGCATCCCCTCGCGGAGCACTCCATTTTCCCGTAAACTACAACCAGCAACTAGCAGCCATCATCTCACAACTGGGCACATTTCCCAGTGGGCACATTCCTACACGGGAACACCGAACGTGGTGTCAGGAATGCATTGCCAACAATGGTCTCTGATTTTCTGTTTGAGGGGCACATACACACTCAACACACAAATAACACAAATATAAAATGTGAGAAGCACAAAAAAACAATTCAGTTATGAATAGAGCATTTATTCTCTGAATGATGCTGAGAATACAAATCCTTATGTATTTTTCTGATAAAGGAGAGGCTTATTTGGTGAAAGAGGGGAATGAAGCCCTATGGTCCAGAACATCATCTTGATGCTCCTGAAGTGAGGCGAGCCCCTGCCTGCACAGACCTCTCCGGCAGCCGCTCCAGAAATTAAAGGTGACCCCACCAGTGGCTGATGAGATGCTATTCCAGTTAGATGCTCCATTAACCAGCTCTTCAACATCACTGCTATGAGGAAAGTGCAAGTTATGGCGATGATAGGATGCACTTCACCCTAGATTGGAAAAACGTGGCGCCTGGCAGCTAGTGCTGGTTAGGGTGCCGGCAGGAAGAGGGGTGGGTCCTCTCACCTTAGTGAAGAAAATCTGTATTGCTTTAGTCTTTTAGGAAATGAATCTATCAACATCCATTTCCATTAAACATATACAAACTTTGCAGTATAGAAAG
>NW_005316774.1:0-1031 GCF_000412655.1 Myotis brandtii
TAAGTTATCTTGGCTCTACATTGAACAAGGCTTTTTTCTCCCCTTTTAAACAGAAGATGGCTCTCAACTCTATAGGACATGCCCACAAAACACTCTTACTCACCACTCAGCTGGAGGCCCAAAGTGTATCTAAGACTGGGATTTGGAACTGTCCCCAGCAATAGCCTCCCCATGGAATCACCACAGGTACCAATTTGCTGATAGAGATATCTAAAGGACAAGACTTTCAGAATTTGTCCCAGCTCTGCGACTACTCAGATATACAAATGAAAGTTACAGCTGTCAGTGATGTTAATACAAAGAGTTCAGGATCAAGAATGTATGAATCTAAGAGTGTTTCATAGTAGACTTAAGTCTTGAAATATAAGTGAATAAGTTTACATAATAAATGGTTTACATTATAGTAAATTATACAATTGTAGCAATATATGTTATCTTCAATATGTTGTGTCTTTTTAGCATTCCATAGCTCTATGCTCTGTGCAATATTGCAATGAATATGGTGCATAACAGCATTTCCATCAATCCCAACATGTGCATCTGGATACACTACTTCAGTAATTTGTGTCTCTAATTCTCCCTGATTAAACCTATGCATTTAGCATAGCTCAGAACAAGTAATTAAAGGGTTTTAGTGAGCATGCAGCCCACTCACAGGACCACATAATCTAGTTTTGGAAATCATGCTCCACCCAGTCCCTCAGCAATCGAGTGATTTGGGATAGTGCATCATCCTTGTGCAACCAGGCAAATGAATTCACTGAGCCTGTCAACCTAGAATTTAGACATTTTTCTTTATTTTGTGAGGGTGGAAGTGACTATTTTCTTAAATCAAAATATTATCTAATTAACTATCTGGTTATAGTTCCATAACCAGAACATAACCTAGGTTTCTTCTTTAGATTCACTTATTCCACAAATACTCATTAAATATATACAATATGCTACATGCCTGAGCTACATCTATAAACAAAACAAAATCATGGCAATTGTTAAGCTTACATTCTAGCAAGGAGATAAAGACAATAAAC
>NW_005316775.1:0-1031 GCF_000412655.1 Myotis brandtii
TTGGTCCTTCTTTGTCTCCGTGTTTGGGGTTTCCCAATGTGCTTTCGTATTCTGTTTCCAGGTTACAGAGACGATACCAGGATTCATCACTAATTTTGATTGTCTTTAAATTACGTTGCCTTGACCAATTTCTCTTGATTTATTGCCAATAACGTCAAGTTCTTGCTATTACAATTTGTCATTCTTGATTTTTGGCGTAATCCTCATAGAAAATGTCTTCAAGTTTCAATGCCCTTCTAGAGTGAGGTTTGTTGAGCTTACACATTGCACATAAGTCATTATTGTCACACTTGACATTTTGTGTAGGTGTTGGGTTCTTAGGCGGCTGATTCACAATGAGCACTCCCATCTTCCTTACGTTTTTCATGCTTTCCAAAAGGTCTTTGCTCAGAGCATTACTTTGTAACTATAACCACATTGATTATGCCAATTCTTTGATTTCATAACATCATGAGAAAGTGATAATCATTGTTCAAGATAAATTATGATTATTCTTATACCAATGCAAGTCCTCAGTTATTTTCCGCTGCTGGAGAAAAAAGAGAAGGACTCATTTTGAAACCCTTACTGCTACCAGTAGAGGCATTTAGTAGCATGTCCCTGGAACAGTCAACTTTTAACCACTTTCACAAAACACATTATTCCACAATTATACTGTCCCGCTTCTATAGACTTTGTACCCACGTAGATAAGTAGAAATAAACAAATATTTTTAAATACCCCACAGATGAACCACATTGGAAAGTTAAGCCCATACAGATCCCATGTGTTAGCGCTACATAAACTATGACGCACCATTGGAGAGCAGTGGAGACGTTCGATAACACTGGACTTAGGCCAGAGCCAGCCTTAAGCCTTAAGCAATTCTTTCTGGGCTCACAGTCTGCAAATTATGCTTTGGTACCACGTGTAAGGATATCATTGGGTTTTTAAGACTACCCTAAAGTCAATGAGGATGCTTATTTTGGGGGGTCTCCATCTCTTTTTTTTTTAATTTTTAAAAATATGTTTTTACTGATTTCAGAGAGGAA
>NW_005316776.1:0-1031 GCF_000412655.1 Myotis brandtii
TAAGTGTCAAAGAATTACTAACAGCAATTGGTATCTCTATGATTTGGAACAGAACATCATTATTTACACCTGATATACATATCCTCTTATAACTGTTATAGTAAAATTGACTAGGCTAACTAGGTTTTTGATAAAAATCATTTACAAACTTCAGTTTCAACTGCTGACTAGAAACCACATAAACAACCATATGCTTCCCAAGGCAAATATGACCGTAATTAAATTGGAATTAACAAGAGTCAATCTTTCAAAGGCTCCCTAACATGGCTGTAATACTTCATGCTATTTACAGCAGATCCATGAGACCACTGACTCCATTGTTCTAACTGGTTTAAAGGTAGTTCCCTATATCACTATCTTAACCAAAACTGTCTGATGTTCCAGTGCTGCATGCTTGAGACTTTTTAAAAATACTTTGTTTTTCTTGGACTAGGACTACAACCTGAATTTTAAAATTTAGGCACATTTCCCTCTCAAATTAATCCAGCCTCAAAAGTTCATGTCTTCCTTTCCCATCTTTGTTTAATTACTTTACTTATCTAATAGAAATATTGATGAAATACACTTTGTCTTCCAGGAATATGCTTTAAGGACAGGGTTTCAGGCTATAAAATGATACATATCTACCTATGATTTTTTTCACATGCCCTGCCCCATAAATCGTCCCAGATAATGTGTGTTTCTGTAGCTTCTTAGTAAGCACTTTCGAATGAAGGAACCTCCCAGGAATCAAGTCACCGACATCAACCACCTGCCATTATTGCCATAGTTGAGGACACACGAAGCACCCAATGCCAAGAAGAAAGAAAGCTGTCCATGGGTGACACTCTTTTTCCAAAGGAAGGGGCAAGTACTAAGAGGCACCTTGCATTCTGAAAGCTGAAGCTGTCTGCAGTACAATTATCTGAACATCTCATAGTTTACCTACTGTCAGCATAGTGTCCATTCATTCAATGACATCTATCACTTGTCACAGCTACCTACTCTGTGCCAGGCACTGGGGCAAGTGTTGAGTGCTCATCCTATCTAAT
>NW_005316777.1:0-1031 GCF_000412655.1 Myotis brandtii
GATTTATTTACTGGCTTTTCAGATAAGGGATCTGAGGGCTTGCCAGTGCACAGTGCTGCCTCTTTGAAGTTGCCTACTTTAAGAGATGCTCCACTAGCCAGGAAAGGGGCTAAGCACGGTGGAGAAGAGGGGTTTGCAATGAGAACATCCACCTGAAACATGTGTTTGGTGGCAGCGGGCTCCACCGATGTTTCAGTGATCCCATCTATGTAAAAATAGGTACCGCTAAAGCATGTGAAAGCATGTTGTGCTCTTAGGTTAAAAACATTCCTCGTTTTTGTTTGCACCCCTAGTTTGCCCAGAAAGACCTTTTTCTTCTTAGATTCTAGGGTTTACAGCAGAAAGTGAATTTAAAAGTCTCTTTAAAGATATTGGGAAAACTGAGGGATTTAAATGCCTTCTTGGGACATAGAATATTTGATTAACTGATACATTTATTATTTGTACAACCAATACATTTCACTGTACTAGGCAGTTTGGGGAAAGAGATGGATTGCTAAAAAAAAGGGTGGTGGGGGGAGTTCTCAGGAAATGTACCTTCTAACATAGGGGTTTAGACATGCACAACAATCCCTGTATATAAAAATTAATTATAATGTAATGAAAGACATAACATGGGCAATAGCAGTAACTCAAGGCCTGCCTTGGGCAATGCTCACCAATCTTGACTTAGTACGAAAATAGTGTTTTAAAACATTAAAAAAAAATCTACCAAAGATGAGTTAAGGCTCTGGTGAGGCAGCCCCAGTCCAGGCCATCTGTGGCCTTTGGCTTTATCCATCTGGCTTGTGGGAAGTTTTCTAAATTAAGTGTTGGAGGCCTCCTCCCTTAAGGACAACAAGTACAGAGTCTCTCAGGTCTGCTGGGCCTCCTCCTGCTACATGTCCTGTTTTGCTATTTAACGAAAAGATTCATTCTCTTGAGGCCACAGCAGGTGGTTCTGGAGGGAGCTGGAGCCTGGCCTTCTTGGTTAGTGTTATGCACTAAATGGTTTTGTCCCCCCCAAGTTCAAATATTGAAGCTCCAATTTC
>NW_005316778.1:0-1032 GCF_000412655.1 Myotis brandtii
AGTCTATTGCCCAGAGGGTGCTATTCAGCCCTGGAAGTCCTGGGAGTGGATTGTGAGGGCAGGGTGACTTAGGGGCACTGGCAGGTGAGCAGCATTAGGAATGAGCAGGTAAGCGGGGTGTCCTAACTTAGAAGTAAAGCACCTTCAATAGGACCCCAAACCATGCTTTGAAGGAATCCTTTAACCCCTCAGCTTGTTAGCCAGCACATAAGAATGCACCCCTTACCGTGTACTCATGATGGAAGCTGGCACCCCTAGAGAGGGAGATTTCTGAGATAAGAGTTTGCAGTATCCACTTGGGGAGAGGTGGTATTGTTTTATTACCATTTCCTGTGGTAAATAGGTCCTTTGGGGTAGAGGGAAATCAGGGCACTTGTTTATAACTAAGAAGCCTGCATGTATTTTCTTGGGCTGACATACAATACTACAGACTGGGCAGCTTACACAATAAACATTTATTTTCTCTCAGTTCTGGAGGCTGGAAGCCCAAGGTCAAGGAGTCAGCAGGGTTGATTTCTTCTGAGGGCCTGGTTCTAGGCTTGTAGATGGCTGTCTTGTCCCTGTGTCCACATATGGTCTTCCCTCTGTGCCTGTCTGTGTCCTAATCTCCTCTCTTCTTATAAGGACACCAAGCATATGGATTAGAACCCAGCTTTATGACCTCATTTAATTTAGTCAGCTCTTTAAAGACCCTGTCTTCAAGTACAGTCACATTTTAAGGTACTAAGGGGTTAGACTTCAACATAGGCATTGGGGAACACAAGGCAGCCCATAATGAGTTTCACACACACTTGTGACTATGAGATTGTATCTCCCTGAGAAAGTGGAAGGCCAGGGGACTGAGTCTGGCAACTCAGAAGTGTCTGTATAAATTTATAAAATTGATTTTGTTGCAATCATAATTGTTGTAATATTTGACCAGTATCTGATGTGATTGCCTTGCTTTTCCCAAGTTAATTTTTTAAATGCTAAGGTCACAAAAATTTAATCCTCCCAAGGTGCCCTTTTCTGGCCCCTTTTTGCATTTTTTTT
>NW_005316779.1:0-1032 GCF_000412655.1 Myotis brandtii
CCATCTTGCACACTGAGAAGTTTGGATTCCAGGTTGGAGGTAACAGGAGCCACTGAAGGGTTTCAAGCTGAGAGCGATATGGCTAATCTGTGCCTGACAAAGACCCCTCTGGCAGTGGAATCCTGGACTAGAGCAGGCTGGAACTGAGGCAGGGAGGCCACTAGAGGTAAGTGAATGGTCCTGCCAGGAGGCAAGGGGACCTGAAGTAGGGCAGTGGTAGTGCGGACGAGAAAGGACCACGCAAGAGAGTGGATGAAGAAGTAAAATCTGTTCATCACTCCTGGAAAAACAACTGTGAATCAGTGATACCATCTTTATCCCCCAAAGCAAACAATCCTTCATTAGTGCTAGCAATTGAGAGCTGTGTGAGGTTTGGTACTCACTAGCTTCTAAACATGCATATAAAAGGAAGCACACCATATGCTGTGATGAGTTCATGCCAATTGGCCCCACTCAGATATATACTACTTTAATTTTAACACTTTATATGAACAAAAGTCTACTTCTAATAAAGCTCAGGATTCCCAGTGTTTCTTCCTGCTGGCCAATTTGACTTGATTTCTTTCCTCAGCGATGAAATGTCTCTTTTCAATAAGTATGGCTAGGATTTGGATGTCAACTCCATAGAATAAGAAACTCTATGGACAGGTGACATGAGATGCCTTTGAAGTAGTGAGTTCCCTGCCATTGGGGCATTCAAGACAAATTTGGATGACCACTTGATGGAGTTGTTGCAGAAAAGATTCAAAAATCAGAAGATGAGTGGGATGAGGATGTTAGACTTGCTGACCTTTAAGGTTTTAAGAACCATGGAATTCCAAGAGGTTGAATCACAAATGTAGTTCTTGGTTGATCAGGGGAATCCCAGAATCACTGCAGCATCAGAATGAGGATCTAGGATTTTTCAGGCAAATTCAGAAGTTAGAACCACCTTAGGAAAGAAATCTGAACAACTCATCAGTTAAGATGGCCCCAGGGCATAAGAATGGAGATCATTGGAAGAAAGAGCCTGGCACAAATGAGAAACTTCTG
>NW_005316780.1:0-1032 GCF_000412655.1 Myotis brandtii
GAGGCAGCATCCAGCATGGTGGGCTGAGGGACATGTATGCCATAACTACACTTTTCATTCTCTTTTCTGCATCCATCAGCTGCCTGATGACGTTCACAGGTATGACAATCTCCAAGGCTTGTGATCAGTTTCTGAGGAAATTGCAACAAAAAAAATGTTCTATGGAAATATAGAACTGCAGTTATTAATAATTGTCACAACCATGAGTGGATCCTCAGCCATGGCATACATAAGCTAGGCTGTGAGTCATGAGCAGTCCACGCATTCAACCCATATTTATTAAGGCCTACTATGTGCAGACACTGTTCAAGGCTTTGAGGATATTTTTTTTTTTTTGAAACTGACAAAAATTCTGTCCTCTCCTCCCCCAAATGGAGCTTACAACCTAGGGCTCCACAGGGAGCCAGACCATTTAGCAACATAAACAAGTAACATGTATAGTGACCTAAGACAGCCACGCTCTGGGCATCAACTTCCCAAAAGGCAGTGTGAGAGGCACGGCAGACCCTTTCACGAGGAAACAGTCATTTGACTGCTGGAAATTATTTAAAAAAAAAACATTTAGGGTTTCTAAAAATTGTCCCAAGGTTATGTAGCTAATGGGGAAACATCTATTCAAGAAAACCTACTTAATCTTGGTAACAGTGAGCCTGTGGCATGTGAGCCATACCACTCATCTTCCCCCGTCCCTCCAACACAGATCGGTGTGATGGAAACTCTACTCTGGGAGTATGCAGCCAGGAAGATGGGGCTCCTGCTCTCCCGGCTCTCGGTCTAGGGCTATGGTTTCACCTAGGGAGGGGCCCCCTCAAAGACCGGCAACGCCCCGCCCCTGCAAAGGAGCCCTGCTTTAGTCAGATCAGACTGTGGAGTAATTTATTGTTGGAAACAATAGAACAATCAGCTGGCAATTAGTGGTGGCTAACTTCTGGGTGTTAGCAATAAAGATAGACCAGCCAAATGAGTGCTCAGGGAAGCTGTGCCTGCCCTCTGAGGAGCACGCAGAGCTGCACACTGCTGGGCAAACAGACC
>NW_005316781.1:0-1032 GCF_000412655.1 Myotis brandtii
AGGTTGACGCTCAACCACTGAGCCATGCTGGCTGGGTTGAAATTTCTTTAATGTGGTGTTTGCTCTATTGTTTCTTTGTAAGATACACTGTAGTTTTTATTGAGCTTAATTGTTGAAATATATCTTTTATTGAGCTCACTGGAGGAGCACATCTGCTGAGCCTTAGTCATTGTCATCACTGCCATCAGAGTAGCTGCCCTGTTTCTTCTTTTTTTTTTGCCCTATTTCTTGAGCACCTACCATACGGCAGACACTGTGCTGGCAATATATTTCCTCTGCTCTTTACAACTGAAGGAACCGTTATTGCCACGTTACAGAGGCCTCTTACCTGCCCCACCCCCATGCCAGGTACTAAGAATACAAAGGCACAAATGTCCAAGAGAGTGCTTTGGAGAGATTGTGAAGGGTTGTGTCTGAATTAGACTTTTTTCTTTAGGGACTGGGACTCCCCAAGAGAGGTTTTTTTTAGATGTTTGTCTTGATCAGACTTCATGATTTGGAAAGATAACTAATAGTAGTGAAATGGTGGTACTGGTGAGGAAGTTGTTTGGAGTGAGGTAATATTATCTGGAAACCCCTGGCAGGGAGACAAGTAATAGCATTTCAGTTGTCCTGAAATAGACAGTCAAGGTGTGAACACAGCTAAGGGAATAAAGAGAAAGCAGTAGACAGAATTGGGGGAGATTTTAGAGAGGAAATTATCAGAACTCTTGAGTGAGACAGATAGCATGTCTATTGCTAATATTTATATTATTTTTATTTTGATAAGGAAAAGCTATTACTAAATAATGGGTCTTGTCTTCCAAAAATGGCTGGAATGGCTTCTCACCATTTTCACTTTCCTTTAGATGAGAGGAGAAAGACCTTGGATGGGTTCAAGTATCAATTCCCCAAATCGAGTTTGTGACTAAATTTACCTTCAGGGCTCAATTACATAAGAAAGAAGTGGGCTTAAGAGTAGTTTGAGAGAGCTTGGATTTCTGTGTTGTACAAATGAGATGAATCAGGTGGAGGGTGTTCTTTGCAGCTCCC
>NW_005316782.1:0-1032 GCF_000412655.1 Myotis brandtii
AATATTCTTGATGGCTGTCCCTCTCCCCCAACCTGGGTCCAGTCACGTTCACATATTGTATTCTTCAATTATATTTAAATGTAAATATTTTTCAAGAAACTAAAAACTGGGCTCCAGTAGTTTAAAGTAATTGCTTTACATCCTTTCTTTTTAAAAATGTTATATTTTAAGTCTACTAAGAGCATTATGTATTTTTTAGTAGAGAATGGACTCCCTTCTTCAGTAGCTTTTTCACTTGCCTTTGACATCACTTAATGCAGCGTTAGTAGTTGGGGGAGTCGGTCACTGAGATACTAGTCATTCCACTATTTTCCGAAAGTAGCCTGTACATTTTCTTAGACACTGCTTCCTTCCACCTGTGCCCCACATGCCATCCTCTTTCTCCCAGGCAAAATCTTATTGCCTCTTTCCCCCCTCCTAGCTTTCTAGGAACCCATTCAGGAGCATCTAACTTCACAGTTCTTATTCTCTATCCACGACCTCTGCTGAGCTCCACCAGAATTTGCACCTGATTTCCTTTACCAAAACCTTTTCACTAAGAGCCCTTTGCACCAGAACCCATCACCACTGCAACCTGCCACCACTAGGTGTGTACATGGCTGAGTCCAAGGGAAGGAAAGGACATAACATTACAAGAACTTAGACTGTGCAGTTATTTCATTTAATCTTCATAAAACCCTGCACAGGAGGTGCAAGATGCCTACATTCCTTTTTCCTCTTCCTGGACACATGGGAAGACTGTTGTTCACAGCCTTCCTAGCAGTGAAGCTGGGGCCATGTGATTAGTAAAATGTGGGCAGAAATAATGTGTGTCACTCCCAGGCTTGATCCCTAAAGTTTCCCATGAGATAATCAGCCTGTGATTTCTAACCTGTCAACAGTACTTAGGAGCAGAGATGTTAAGATAATTGGATCACATGCTAGAAGTCCAGATTCCTTAGTTGCTACTTGAAGGAATGCTATCCGACCTCCATCAGATAAATGAGCTGAGCAAAATATAAAATGGCATCATGTTAAATTGTTGAGTTTAAT
>NW_005316783.1:0-1032 GCF_000412655.1 Myotis brandtii
TCTCTTCTCTGCCGGGGGCGTCACCCCTACCTCCGAGCCACTCCCCAGACACCCCCCCCTCTCCCGCCCCCGCAGTCTCACATCCCATCACTGATGCTGACTGACTCTTCTGCTTCCTGCTTTCACCGTTAAGGACTCTGGCCCCAGATCCTTAACTTAACCACATCCTTAAAGGCCCTTTTGCCGCGCAAGGTACCAAAGGCACAGGTCTGGGGGATTGGGATGTAGGCATCTTCGGGGCCATTATTCTGCCCACCACGGCAACATCATGGAAAAGTCTTTCTCTGCAGTTCTGTGAAGACCAGGCTAGGCTGAACCCTTTAGAACAAACCAAACACTGAAGTCCTTGGCTTTGCCGGAGGGGCCTTTGGCCCCCTTGGGGTGTGGCTTGGGGAGGCCGAGGTCTGATGGGGGAGACACGGTCTGTCCCCTGGAGCCCCTGGTCTGATGGAAGAGACATGCCTGTCCGTAGGGGCCCCTGGTCTGATGCATGTGGTGGGGGTGGGGCACCTGGGGAGGGAAGTGGGGAATGCGACAGGAGGCTCATTCTGTCTGTCCTCTTAACAGATCCCTCCGAACCTCCCATGCTCGGTGACGTTGCAGCCGGGGCCTGAAGACACAGGGAAGGTGGGCCACCCCCGAGGGAGCATCTCTCTGAGAGGGAAGTGACACCAGAAGTGTCCCAGGCCCCAGATCTCTGAGCCCGTTTCCTCATCTGCAAAAGGAAGATAACAGGATGTGCCTCCTCGTGTGGTTGGGAGGGTGGAGTGAGACGCGGAAGCAAGGCACCCAGTGCCCGGCCTGCAGCCAGGAGGTGCTCCCACACCGGGCTGCTGAGGCGCCTGTTGTATGTCTGGGCAGCTGCCCTGGTGAGGATGGCCACCCAGGCGAGGCAGGAGTCTGCAGAACAGAGCCCAGTGAGGGTGCTTGGGGATGCCCTGTATTGGAGGAGCTGGAGAACAGCTCCGTGAGAAGGTCAGATGGCAGCCACAGAAGGAGGCAGCACAGCCCTGGGGCTGAGCACAGGGCTCT
>NW_005316784.1:0-1032 GCF_000412655.1 Myotis brandtii
GCTGGGGTGTGGGGGCTCTGGTCTGCCTCCCAATCTCAGGGCCCTCCACCTGCAGGCCCCTTTACTTGGGGCTCAGTGAGTGAGACTGCACAGGGAGAGGGACGATCTTAATTCATTTGAAAGCAACCTTCCCCCTCTTAAAGGAAAACAGCCATGAGTTCTCACTGGTTTTTCATCTTTTCAGAGTAGAGCTGAGAATCCTAAAATGTATCAAATCAGAGTCTCAAACCTGGTTTTTGTTGTTGTTTTTGAAATAATAATATATCAGTGTTGGGCGGGATTTTAGCCGATTTAGGATTATTTGGAACAAGACCCGAGACTGAGCTGAGCGCTTGGGGGCTCTCAGGGTGGTTTGTAACAGATGCACTTACCTCAGGTCTGAGGGCACAGCGGTCCCAGGCTCCGCCTTCAGGGAGAAAGACAATCATGCCTGAAGCTCAGAGTGTTCCTTCCTGAGGTCAGCAAAGAGCGTCTCTTCACTTTTTTTAGATAATAACTTTATTGAGATCTAATCCACACACCTTAAAATTCACCCTTTTAAACTGTATCATTCAGTGGCTTCTAGTATATCCAGAGTTGTGCAACCACCACCACAATCTACTTCCAGAGGACTTTCATCACCCCCAAAAGAATCCCGGAGCCTCTGGTAACCACTAATCTACTCCGCTTGTTTGGATTCGCCTATTCTGGACATCTCACAGATATACGGTATCTAGCTGTACATCCCAGATACAGAGAATTGATGTTCAAAAAGTAATCACCGCCCACCTTCACTACACGCATGCTCCCACACACACTCAAAGGATCACACTCTTGATCACCAAATACAGACTCAATCATTCTAGCCTGTTGGGCCCCCACCCCCATCCCCGCTCCACAAAAGGATTTCTGATTATAGGGCTAACAAAAACACTTAAACAATTTGAAGAGCCTCCTCCCCAAACATGTATAAGCAGTGAAGGTCTATGTAACTAGACCACATGCTAAGTTGAAATGTGGTCTGGATCCAGGCGACTTTTTCTGCTGACATCC
>NW_005316785.1:0-1032 GCF_000412655.1 Myotis brandtii
GACCCACGCTGGATGAGAAGGGCTGGGCCGAGGCCGGAAGGGCCTGGCTGGACCACGGGGTGGGGTTGGGGGGGGGCCCAGGAGCACTGGCCAGGGGCGGTGGAGACCCAGTCTTGGCCATGGCTCTGCCCTGGCTGCGGCAGCTGGGGTGATCCTGCACTGTCATGAGCTGGGACGGTCACCCCGGCCCCCCAGGGTTTGGAGATGCGAGATGTGAGCACCCACACGTGGGAGGGGAAGGGGGCCGGGTCCATGAGCCGGGGATTCCGGCAGAAGCAGGAAGGCCTCCAGGAGCCGGTCGTGTGGGCAGCTCTGGACCAGATCCCTGTACCAGACAGAGGTGCCAGGCATGTCCCTCCGACAGGACTGGCCATGGAGTTTGCAGGCCCAGGGACATGACCCTGCGAGGCCCTTCGTCCCACACGAAGGCTTCCAGATGGCAACAGCCGAGCGTGGAAGCAGGCGCAGGCCCCTGAGCACGTCAGCGTTGGTGCAAATCTTGAGGGAGAACAAGGGCCTGACCAGCGAGCTGCTCCCTCGCACCTGCCACTGGGGCCCAGCTCAGGGGGCCCAACTGGGGAGCCCTTCCAGGTGGGTTTCTGAGCCCAGACTCGCCTGGTGTGTTCCAGGGTCTGCACATCCGTGAGGTCAAAGGCCGTGATGATCACTGCGCATGTGGGCGAAAGCCAAGAGCTGGTCAGCGACAGGGGAGGCGACAGGGCGTGACAAGGGGGGCCCTTCAGTCGGCTCCCTGCTCCCCAGGAACTGCTGGGATGGCCCCCAGGCACTCAGCTCTGGCCCCCACATGGAGGCCAGGAAGGAGTCACCGTGTCTGCCCCTGGTGACCCACCCTCCGACCCACCCCCAGCGGTGCAGCCACAGGGGGGGATCCTGTGAGGCCCGATGCGCTTGGGGCTCCTGAGCTCAACCTCCCCTCTTCCGTGCAACTAAGGTTGCTGGCGGGCGAGGGCCTTCGCTGCTGAGGCCGTGTCCCCACCTGGGAGAGGTGAGGACAGTGCCTCCAGCTGCCGG
>NW_005316786.1:0-1032 GCF_000412655.1 Myotis brandtii
TTTTTTCTTTTCCCATATTATCACAAAGTCCTTCCAACATCCATTATTACTACTCTTTCTGCGCATTACATTCCTTTTCTCACTCCCTTACTCTATCTACTAGGTCTCTGCCAGAACTGTTTCCATATCATCCACCAACTCGAAAGTTTTTAATGGTTTACCACTGACTGTACAGAAGACTCCAACTGGTCAATAGCGTACTTCAATAGCCAGGGAGATAAGGCAGGAAAAAGGAAGGGTCACAGAGAACTATAGCTCCTGGCCAAACAGAAAGCACGCCTCCTTCTTAGTTGATGAACTTCTAAACTGCTGTGGCATTTATCAGCCTCTGTTCACCCAACAAAATATTAAAAAGACTGAGTAAAAAAAAAAAGCAGAGCTCTGTTCTCTAACTTTATACTCAAGAGTCCTTCATCATTTAGTCCCTTAATTTTCCCTCCAAATTCTACTAGTTAGTTGCATAAACACTCTATTCCAACCCATGTAGTCTATTTACTGTTTCTTTAACAGGTGTTGTTATTCCTACCCCCATCATGATTCTGTTCATGATTTTCTACTTAAAACTGTCCTTGCCTATTCAAGGCCAAGATCTTTCATGAAGTCATCCTCAATTGCCTCAATCATCAGTGAATGCTTTCTGTGAATGCCATAGTTTCTGTCTTCACTACTCAGTAGGAAATTAGAATAATCTACTTATGATTATAATTTATATTGTCATGAACAAGTCTTTTCTCCCTACATGGCACTATGATGACAAATATGGTATTAGATACTTCACGTACCTGATATTTTGACCAATACTATATACGCAGTTTTCAATAAAGGCTTAATGTGTTCATGTATTACTTAAGTATCTATATTTGGCTTTCTACATGTCTTCCACATGTGTATCCCAGCACTCTTAGAAACCAAGAAAATAAATGACAAAATTGTGTTCAAAGTTACATTCTGCTCTTTAAAAATTTTTAAATAACATGACGTTATCAATAATTTGACCTCAGACTTAAATTGACTTTCATGATTCAGGTGGCG
>NW_005316787.1:0-1032 GCF_000412655.1 Myotis brandtii
AGTACTCTTTCATCTAACAACCCAGAGATAACAATTTTTAATCCTTTTGTATATATTCTTCTAGATTTTATATGCAAATAGTATTTTGATAAAAGAATAAGAAAGCACACTGTAAATCCTTCTTTTTCTGCTTGATATAATATGGACATAAAATAGTTTGCATGGTTCACTGGTGGTAGCTGTGGAGTATTGTATTGCATAGATGATTGTTACACATTTGGCCTTACTGATGCATAGTTATATTGATTTTCTTTTATGTGATATTCAACATTGCTGTTATGATTTTCATGCATATATCTTTGCGTGTTTGTCCTGTTATTTCCTTTAGATCAGTTCCTCAGGGTGATATCATGGAGCCAAAAGATACCCACATTTATGCATTTGGATCTGCCCAGTGTCCATCCGAATAGGGCACAAGTGCACCTGTACCCCATATCTCTACTAGACACATCCTAACCTTTGGAAATAGGTTTTCAACACATGAAGAAAGCCACCCACATTTTGAAATCTTGGTTTAGTCTGACTGTGAAAGTTTGTGATTGTGTCTTCTTAAGCAACGATTATGAAATTCAACATCTTCCCAGGTAAAATCAGTTTAAGTGATAATAGAAGGTTGTCGTGAAGTCCAAAGTGAGATGAGAGAGTGAATTATATGTCCGGTTATTGAGAAATTAGACTCTATCAATTTACCTTATGAGAATAGTATCGACTCTGCAGTGAAACTGACTTTGGTTTAAGTTTCTCCCTTAGAAATTCTGATGAAGAGCAGTGGTAGTATTAAGGTATTGCATTATTTTTTATCACATTCAGGACAAAGAATAATCTTAGCCTCACTTTATAGTGCTTCTGATGGAGTTATTTTTGAATCCCTTTTCTCCACCTGTGTTTTAGAAGCCAGAGCCCAAGGGAAACACAGTTTGCTTTTGGGTTTGATGTGAGATGGTTTCCAGAAGCCTGGCGATAGCTCTCAGTCATAATGACTCCAGCCAGGGACAGAGCCTCTCCTCTGGATCTGGGTAGAATGACAGCTGA
>NW_005316788.1:0-1032 GCF_000412655.1 Myotis brandtii
AGAGAGAGAGAGAGAGAGAGAGAGAGAAAGAATAGAGGGAGGGAGAGGAAGAGAAAAATTATGTTACAGAAGAGGTTGCAGGGAATAAGGACCAGGACTGGAAAGGAATACATCACTTCTGCCCACATTCTATTGGCCAGAACTAAGACACACAGACATGGTCCCATTAAACTGCTAAGGAGCCTTGGCTGTTGAGTCTCCCTGTGGCCAAGGAGGTAAATGGACCTGGTTTGTTGATCGCTTAGCATTATTTCTGCCACAGAGACCAGATTACCTACAAACACTCATTCATTTAAGAGAACTATTGTGTGGCATTTAAGTATTTAGTATTTAAGTATTGACACACTGAACATTATCACCATCATCATGAATACTGCAAACAAATGTTGAATAACAATTGTTTAAGGTGATGTGCTACTAGTAGACTCTGAAAATGCAATAAATGATAGAATATACAGAAGGGTCAGGGATCAGGGCAAGAGAAACAACACAATATAACTATGGTAAGTGCCCAAATACAGAGCCACCCTTTGTATGGCTTTAGCTTATAATTCATATGACATTCTCTGGACTTCCTTCCATAGTTTTAAGGTAGACTTATAGGCACAGAGACAAATGCACAATATTGCCCTTTGGAAACTCAGAGCTGAGAAAAAGAAAACAGAGGAACTTGAACAGAGAGAAGCATTTGCTCTTGAAGGGAAGATGCAATTCCTATGGCTGTCATAGTGATTTATACAGTAAGGCTTCTGAAGGAAATTACTTGATCTCCTGACAAGGAATGATCTCCTGATCATTAAGAATATTGGCGTTAGAGTTAGAACCAAATCATTTTAAGTCATAACCCCATCATTTATTGGCTTTGGGCAAGTTACTTAAACTTCCTTAAGCTCAGTATCTCCATTTTTTTTTTTAAAAAAAAAGGATAATAACACCCATATAATAATGCTGCTTCAGGTTCTACTGAGAATTACATGAGTTAATGCATCATTGTAGTTCATCCAACACCTGGCACATGATAAATATTTTTAA
>NW_005316789.1:0-1032 GCF_000412655.1 Myotis brandtii
GGTCAATTAACATATTTCCTCTTTATTAGATAGGATATTTCACTATAGAATTTAGACATAAAAGAAAGATAGTAGGAATTGAGTGACTTAACTCTCTTCACAGATGAAAACATTCAGACAAAACAAATACAATTACAAATGTAATCCAGTTAGTCAGTGGTGGAATTGGGACTAATGATAATCACCTCTTTTCTTGTTCTATAATTTTGCAGTGCTTCAAACAAAATGTTCAAACTAGTGTTCAAAATGAAGATCTTAATTTGAAGTAGCTGTAAAAAATGCCTACCTTCACTAAACACTCTCTGACAATTTCATTCTGTGGGTGTGCATTGTAATTGCTTACATTTGTCTAAATCAGCATACAGTAATATAGTTCATGAATAATTTCATTTCAAATTTTGGGGTATTTAGGACAGTTCTGGATTAAAACAAACAAACAAACATCATTGGCAGAGACCTAGAATAGTGATGGGATCAATTACCACATAACAGATTGCACTGTTTATCACAGGTGTGACAGGGAAAGCAGGGCTGAGGACTGCTTTTGAGGCTGAGCACATAGTCACCATCTTAGCTTAATATCTTAGCTTATAACTTCCCTAGAGGCAAAGAAGTAATTAAATGCTTTGTGGTAAAAGTCCTTCTATTGTGACTCATAAGCAGGTAAAACTAGCCTATGATAAGAGTGAGCAGAGCTGCTGATAATGACAAAAGTAATGATAAAGAAAGAGGCGCTGGTAATAATTTCTATGAGAACTGAAAATAGAGATTTGTTTTGGAAAATTCACATAGATTATCTTATAGGGAAAGAGACTCTTTTACTACTCCCCTCTATCTATAATTTTCTAATGGCACTTATTTTCTACCTTGCACTGGAGGTTTTTATGCACATGTCTTATCTCTTTGATTATACTATAAACAGCTAGGGGACCAAAACTCTTTCTGCCTCAATTTTTATAGCTTCCAAGGCACCTAGCCTATTACACCCTGAACAAAGTAGGTATTTACAGTTATTTATGGGTTAAATGAATT
>NW_005316790.1:0-1032 GCF_000412655.1 Myotis brandtii
GCCTCCTGCTTGGGATAGAGCTCACAACCCTGGCATGTGCCCTGACAGGGAATGGAACTGGTGACCTCTTGGTGCATGGGACGATGCTCAACCAAATGACCCACGCTGGCTGGGTAAAATAAAAATGTTTTTATAACTTTTTTAAAATATTAAATATCAATAAGCTATATAAGTTGACAATTCTTAAGATTATATTTTTTTTCCATTTGCAGTACGGTATTAAAAATCTTTGTGCCCTTTCCCCAGGTTTACCAAAAATAATACTACAGGTAAGATACAGTAACATTGCCTTGGATCAAGAAGAATTTATTTAGGGAATTCTTTTCTTAGGCCAATTTATCAGACCTCTGGAAGACAGGAAATTATATTTTTGGAGTATCAAGTAGTTAATACATAGTGTTATCTTCTTCTGTTTTAGTAGCTTCTAACTTTACCTGAAGATACTGAAATTATGTGAGGAAATCACTGTTGAGGTCAGATAAGATGGATGTCTCTCATTTTCTAAGCAGAGTTTTCTTTTATGATCAATTGATTTATACATCTTCCTGGCTACATGTGAAATACTTCTAATGCTACTCTGCCAAGACTTTTCAACAGCTTCTGTTAGCTTGATTAATGACCTTTTAATGCAGTAAAATTATATGTAAACATGTAATTTTAGAAATTGAGGTTTTTTGTGTTTGTTTGTTTTTTACTCTCATTAGGAAATATTTTAGGCTGATAGACCCTTCAGATATTTTCTTTCATAATATTGATTTGAACCAATCTTTCACCAACCATTGCTGTTCCAATCCTGCTACTGTGCCTTTGGAACACATAGTCCACCATATTTTGTTGAATGATGAATTTATAATAACTACCTCATAGGACTGTTAGGAGGATTTAATGAGACAATGCATATAGCATGCTTTGCACAATGCCTGGAACATAGTAATCTCTCAATAGATGACAGCCATTATCTATCTATATAAAAGGCTAAGCAACCAGTTGACCAACTGACTGGCCGGTAGCTATGATGTGCACTGACCACCA
>NW_005316791.1:0-1032 GCF_000412655.1 Myotis brandtii
GTCCCAGATTGGAGAGGGTGTAGGCTGGCCTGAGGAACACCTCCCCCCAGTGCATGAATTTTGTCCATATATGAAATATTCCAAAGAATGTGGCTATAAAATTCTTTCCAGAAAATGGAAAATACATAAATTTTTCCTGAGAAACTCCATGAAACTCTTAGTTGAGGCAAGGGATTTAGGCTAGATCTTAAAAACCAAGTAGGAACATAGGAGTCAGAATAGGAGGAAAATGCCTTTCAAGTACAGGAAACAGAATTTTTCAAAAGCATTGTGACATGAAAGCACACAGCACATCTAAAAACAGGCAAGGTTTTATTTAACTGGAATGTAGCTAGGGTAATGATGAGCAGTGAGAGGAGGCACAGAAAAGGATAGCTGATAAAATTATGTTAACTAAAGTAGCATGTAATAGGGGAGATCTTGGATACTATATGTTAGTCAATGGAAGAGTATTAATCATTTTAAATACTGTAAAAATCTTCAGATAGTTATAGAAAATTATTTGTTGGAAGGATTGGGAAGTAAAATAATTTGGAGGGTTGCATCAGTAAGAATTATATGAGGTTGAAAAGGAAAGAGACAAAGGTGGATCTAGAATAGCATCAATATAACTCACTGGCAATTTCTTTTCTGATTCCTGAATAAGAGACAGATAAAATTTGATTACAAATTGTATAAAGAGATAAGGCTGAATTAGAGATCTCTAAAACCATAAGGCTGAGTGGATTTAGGTGACCTTGACTAAGATGTTGAATGCAGAACAGAAGGTGTTGTGTAGAAGGGAAATAATGCATTCAGTTATTTATTTAGTTTTAAAGTTTAATACATCTTTTAAATAATCAACAATACTTATTAACCTCTTGCATATATGGTTCTCAATCTCAGGAAAGGCATTAGAGCTGAAGAAGTACATATTTAAGTAGTTCATATTTCTTTTGGAATCACTCTATCCAGTCAATGCATCACATATTGAGGGACGCATCTCATAAATTGCATGTGAAAAATTATTCCTCATAATTTGACTTGTCCTGC
>NW_005316792.1:0-1032 GCF_000412655.1 Myotis brandtii
TACTTTCTCAGAAGTCACTCACAAACCCCTAATAACTAAATCCAAACTTTTTTTTCTCAGTATCCTCATATTCTTTGCCACATACCCAGAGACCCATCCTCAGCTTCATGCATTACTGAATCTTAGAAACCAATGATATCATATGAACTTTATCTCTTGTTACATTTTAATGTGCAGGATGGCTACCAGAAGCCCCAGACACACTTTCTACTTGCTTAGTCCCCTCAAACTATTTACCTCTATAGACATATCCTTCCTAGTATTCCTCCCAGTCCCTGTGATACAGCCTTCCTTGTAGTCCACCTAAGGACCACATCTTCTTCTTTCTGAGTTTTTAAGCATCTTACTGCCTCTGCTTACAATAATGTTAATAATTCCTCCTTATGCTTCATCTCTGATGAAACTTTGTCAAGATCAGTGCTGGCCCCCTTTCTGAACCATCTGCAGTGGGTGCTTATTCCAGTCAGAAACAGATCACATTGTATTGTAACTCCCTTGTCAGGTTTCCCTGTGTCTATTTTTTCACCATCTTTCTCCAGTATGGAGCACAGTGACTGGCACATTATAAATGTTCACCAAAGATGAACATTTTTTACTAATTTACTAAATGAAGTTTTATATTTCAGGACTGTAATGTCAATATTCTTGAATAATAAACTCCAAAAATGTCTCTGTCACCTTTTTCCACAATAATGCTGCCTAACAAGCCCCACACAAACTAAGTTGCTTAAGACATCAAGACCTTATTTCTCCTTCATGGGTTTGCAGGTCAGCTTCAGCTCAGCCTGGCCAGGTTGGACTCTGGGCTCCTGGCCCCAGGATCCAGGTTGGGTTCTGATGTGCTGCACATCATTTTCACACTCTTTGGTACAGTGATCACCTAGCCAGTTTCCTTGGATAAATTCCAGGAGTTCAGAAGCTAAGCCAAGTCAAACCATATAAACATATTTAAAGTCTCTGCTTGTCTTATATCTACTAACTTCCCAAGTTTAATATCAACAAGGCAAGGAAGTTTACTCTTCCCACAGGAAT
>NW_005316793.1:0-1032 GCF_000412655.1 Myotis brandtii
AAGGAAATGGAAGGAGAATCAGTGAGCCCATCTTTTTAATTCCGTTATTAATAATGCCCAAAGTCAAGGAACTATTCTTAAGGAAGTGCTGTATCAGGTTCTTTTCCAATTCAATCCCAATTTGGGATAATGTTTATAGATACAGAGTCATAAAAATACCCTTCTTCAGACTCAGTAGACTAAATCAGTGCATTGTTATTACTATTTTTAATTATTTTTTAAGACATTGGAACCTGGATAGTTGAGTAATTAGTTGGAAATTAGACATATCCATCAAATAACTAGGAGTTCAAATGGATGAAAAGGGGGTTTGTAATAAAACTGACAAGTCCTGTGATATAAAGTGACCTCACAGGATGATCTATCTGATCCTAAATTCCTAGCTGGGCACTTCATGGTAGGGAGTCAAACAGGGACATGTAACTTTCAGTAAAAGGTTTATTTTTGCCTTAGGCAAGCCCTGTCCATTGTTCTTGTGCATTCAGGTTAATGCACCTTTGAAATGCCAACCTAATCCTCTTCATCAGACCCCTTAGATGTGTTACCACCCTCATGAGAGACATAATCTTATTAACTGTCCTGAAATTCAACCCCACCTTCATTTAATCTTCCTTACATTCCCTCCTTATTTCCAAATGCATAAAAGAGACTGCAAACTGTCATTTTGGGAGGCATATTTCTCAGCCAGTTGAGATCTTGCTTCTAGGTGTACCCTCTGATTGGCTCAAAGGAACTCAAATCGACTCATAAAAAGTATCTACAGGTTTGGACGTTCTTATGTTGACAGCCAGAAGACTGGAAATACAGGGTCATAAGTACATATATTTATTAGATGATACTCTATTTAGTTATAAAATTTGACTTCCCTATTAATTGCTAAAGGCTGCATTTTCCCCATTCATTCATGTATTTATTTGTTAAAAAATACTTATCAGGAACCTATTAAATCCCAAAGCATTCTGACCAAATGCAGATACAAGTTGAATAAGATAAAATAGCTGGTATTGTTGACTTTATAGTATTATGGTACAG
>NW_005316794.1:0-1032 GCF_000412655.1 Myotis brandtii
CAGAGATATTAAGCAAGTTGCTATCATTAGTGGTAGAAATCTGTAAGATACAGTCCGGTCCTTACGAGTAGAGGAGTTCTCCGAGCAACCATGTGATGCCTGCTGTGTGCTCTGGTTCAGGGCAAACCCACTAACCTGTAGGGGCCGCACCCAGTGTACGCTCGTCAGGGCACAGGCCCAGCGCCTAACCAGGACCCCATTCCAGGTCTTTGCTGAAACTGACCGTGTTTTCATGAGTTAAATCTACAACTTGGCTTTTCTTGTTCTTCTCTGGCGGTCAGAGAGGAAAATATGCTAAAATGTGCGTGTTTTACATGTACACTTCCAAACACCCCTTCCCCACGGCTTTGAGGACATACCCTGAAGATGGATCACCCGCTGGAATTTATGCCAGCAGCTCTGACAGCTGTTTTGTATTTATTTCCACAGTTGGGTCATTTCAGTCTGGGGCTCTCATTCATTATATAAGCAAATATTTGTTAAGGGATCAGGCACGGGATGAGGTATGTTTGTCAGGACTGTAATTAAGGTGGTTTGTATACCAGAGTTTGAGGAGGGTGGGATGGGTTGGATCCTCAGCCCAACTGTGGCTGTGTTACTTTGAAAGACTCATCAGCCTCTCTGGGCCACATCTGGCCTACGGGTGTATCCTCCTTGTTCTACTGTCTCAAAGCATAGCTAAGTAAGAAACAATTTGGATAAAACATTTTTAGTCTCTAATTCATTAGCTTTTGGCAAATCCTTTGCCGGCAGCACATCCTAATGCCCTTTTATTTTTCAGAGTGAATTATAATTTCACAAAATTAAAAAATATATGTATTTGGATCATAAACTCTTACTTATTTCTAGTACATTAATCATTAATATTTAGGCTCTTACAAAATGATGATAGATATTGCTAAAGAGTGCTTTGCAGGTGACACATGATTTTTCTGAAGGGTTATGTGACTTTGCAGATTGACCCTGCACTTGCCCATGAGGAAGACCAGCCTCTGAAGCTGGCAGTGACTGCGTAGGTCCCCTCTGAGCATC
>NW_005316795.1:0-1032 GCF_000412655.1 Myotis brandtii
AAAAAAAACCCAGAATATGCAATGTACTTTTTCTTAAAATCCACCCACTTTTTTTCTGTTTTGAAAAACATTACCAAATCACCATTGCCTCACACATGGAGTTTGAAGAACCTCATGAGTACCCCGCTTTCCATCCTGTCCACCTTCAATTTTAAAATGCAAACTGTATCATCTTGTCACTCACATACTTAAACCCTTTATTGGCTGTCAAATGAACTTGAGATAAAATATCAAGTCCTAAACATGACTCATGTCTGCCATATCTGGCCCCTACCTACCTCTGCTGTGCCACTTTTCTCTACTGAACCTAATGTTCACCAAGTAAGTATGTTCCCAGTTTCAGTGTTGTTCCTTCTAGGCTATTCTCTGCCCCTCCCACCATCATTGACCCAACCATGTCTCACCTGAATGACCCACTCTCACCCTTCATATCTCAGGTGCCACCTTGTTTCTCAATATGAAAACAGTCTACCTGTTATTTTTTTTTCAAGGATCATGCATTCTTTTCCTTCAAAGCAGTTTCCCCAATTTCTCATTGTATTCCTCTTAAATTCCTTTAAGATATAGAAGTGCAGGAATCACACCTATTCTCTTCACCACTATATCCACAGTGTTCAGCTTGGGATCTATCTTTTCAATACGTGGTTTAAATGAATGAGTGAGGAAAAAAGGTGGCAAAGGCAGGAGGAGTGCAAAATAGAGTTGTGGTTGAAAGCCAGCCCTCTCCTGCTGAAGGAGCTAGACCCTGAGTTGTTACTGTAAAAATGGTAGATTTAGAAGAGTAATTTCCACACATTAAGATTTCATGGAACAATTTTTTAATGGAGACTTACAGAGCTCTTAATTTTTCCAAGTAATGTCATTGAAACTAAAAATAATTCCAACTGGAATAACCATCGTTTATTTAGGAAGATGTACTTTTAACACTAAAAGCATTTTAAAAATCTCAAAATAAAGGAAAGTTCTTTAAACTGGATGAAGTTAGCCTTATAAGTCATAAGAAATAAATCATCCGTGTGTGTGTGTGTGTGT
>NW_005316796.1:0-1032 GCF_000412655.1 Myotis brandtii
AAAGATAGATATAGAAAGATAGATGATAGAACTGAAAATACCTTGTTTAGAGAACATATAGGTAAAGAAGAGATTTTGACACCCTTGGTAAAGCTTTCAATTGACACAATTAATTTGGGAAGCAATTGATGCTTTCTAGTAAATTTGAGATGTTAGCAGCTACACAACAAATCTAATTGTTAGGCAAATATCTGATAAAACCCCTTTATTCAATGAGTGCCTTCAGACCACGTGTGACCATTAGAAGTGGCCGATATGTGCTAGGCTACTCACTATAGAGACGGCCCCCAGCATGTCCACACTCCACTATTCTGTACTGGTTGGGCCTCTCATATGAACATTTACTATTCAACAAATTAAATTAATAAATATCCATAGAAATAATCCTATGCTTAAAACTTTTTCTGTTAGTACAAAAGTATTTTTCAAAAGTTGGCTGTAATTGCAAATAATAACGAAGTTATAAATCAATAGAGGAGTAGAAATATGGGATATTCCTACAATTGAGTGTCATATGGCAAAAAAAAACACATGAATAAACTTAAACTACACATAGAAACACTGATGACTTACAGGTTTAATGTTCACAGGGATAAAATCAAGTACCAAAAAAATAAAAGAACTTTAAAAAAAGACAACTGGAGCAGCCATATTAATGTCAATCAAAGTAGATTTTAGAACAATGAATAAGTAGGGACATTTTATAATGATAAAGGGGCCAATTAATCAAGAGGACATAACAATCCCAAATGTGTGGGCACTGAATAGCAGAGCTCTAAAGTGCTCTGACCTTAATTCGCTCTCAAAGCAAATTGAAGTCACAGTAAGTAGTATTACCTACCCATCAGATTGGCAAAACTGTCAATTCTAACAAGGCCAAGTGTTGACAAGGATACAGAGCTGTAGACATTCTCATACACTGCTTGTGAGGATATAAATTAGTGTGAACACTGTATTAGAATCTATTCATGTGTAACAAAATGCCACAAGACTTCACTTAGTGGCTTAAAACCACAAACCTTTTTTTTTTTT
>NW_005316797.1:0-1032 GCF_000412655.1 Myotis brandtii
CATATATTGCTTGATATATTTAACCATAAGCACAATTGAATTGGAGAATGAGGATATAATGACTGTATAGAAGAAAAGTACTATATAAATCAGAGGCTATAAATGCACTACATATAAAACATCCTAGTGCAAATTTAAAATTTAATAACTTTGGATGAAGCTATGAGAGAAGCAAATGGCAAGCATCATGTGAAAGTATATTTCATAGACTCTAATGTGAATATTTAATTCCCCTTTATCAGTACTTACTGGGTTCCCAGAAAGTAATGCATCATTGCCCTATGAGTTTCCATAAAAGCAATGGTCAATGTTAAAGTTACCTTTTTGTAGTTTGTAGCATTGCATTTGTCCAGACCTCTAATGGTGACAATTTAGCCTTCTTCCAACATATTACTGTGTTAGTCACTCTGTTTTGAATATTTGACCATAGTGGACCATTGTATTTTCACATCAAATTATATGTTGATCAATTTTTTGCTATCTTATTTTCTTACACATATGGCAATGCATTTATTTGACCATTAGCAAAATTTCCCTTTGCTTATCATGACATTATTTAGAAACTATACTAGAAGACAAAACTGATCTTTATTGGTCCTAGCTTATGGTAAATTTTCATCAAGTTATTATTTTTTTCTTGAAATTTAAGCAGAAATTTAAATTCTTTATGAATATTTACAAGTTTCTAGTAATTCTTCTGTTTTTGTTTAGTTTTTGTGTGCACTGTTATTCAGTTTATACTAATCAATCTAATCCCATGGCCAAAACAAATCCCCATTGTGTACTCCTTTTAACCTAACATATGAATGGTAAAGATTAAAATGTTTTATCAAGAGGAAACAAAAGAAAGATGTTTCTTTTGTCTTTCCAAACAAAACAATAAAAACATTTTAAAGCCCACTTAATGAGGTGTGAGTAGCATTATGAGAACAAACAAAAGAGGGTGGACACTCAGAGAGATTAGCAACAGAGGGAACTACTCACCACTTAAAAGCTAATGAGATGATGGAAGGAAATAGAATGACCAGAGTC
>NW_005316798.1:0-1033 GCF_000412655.1 Myotis brandtii
AAAAAAAGCAGTTACCTTCAAGAGGCAAAAATTAGGCTAAATTCAAATTCTCCATAGCAGTGTGCACCATCAAGAGATAGTAGAGCGTGTGTGCAGAATTCTGAGTTTAAAAACCTATGATACAAACATTTAATAACTAGCTAACATTTTTTTCTATGAATAAAGGCAACAGGAAATGACCATTCTTATACAAATAAGAACTCAGAAAATGTAGTACCCATGCGAGTCTATAGAATGAAAACATCTTCATTATGAATTCTATCAATCAACTTGTATCAGTTAGTTTTAAAACTATAACCCTTAATTTAGCTCATAATTTTGTCATTAGGCTGAACCCAGTGATGCCCATGGGACAATTTAGTTTACATTAGAAAAGTAGAATTTGACTTTAAAAAGTGTATGGAAATAAAAGAGAACATAGACTCTAGAAAGAAAAAAGTTTTCTAATCTGGGCAACTTGATTGCTCTCTCTGGCCTCTCATCCATCTTCTTGTAGCTGTATGCACCCCTGGCAGTTGGTTGATACAGGCTGGTCTCACTATAATGTCTGATGCTCTCATGGCTGTTGGCTAGGGCAAGAAGAGTAACTGGTTGACATGCTTCTCATCATCCATAAGACTACCTCAGATATTTTGCAGGTGCAGGTATCAGGAGTCCTATAAGCAAAAGTACCACAAGAGCAACAATTACAAGGGTGCCTGAGGTTTTGGTTATGAATCCACATGACATCACTCTGCAACATTCCACTGGTCAAAGCACATCCCAAGGGATAAGGACATAGATTCACTTCTTATGGAAGAAGTTGAAAAGTGCTGGGGACAGATTTTGTCATCTGTCACACAAATGAAAAGTTAAAATTACAAACAAAGGAAAACAGCAACACTAGGAAGCTATAGTATGAAGAACTATACTTTGAATTCATATAACTATATAAGTAAGAATAAATATTTGTAGGCATATTAGACTATAAATTCATAAAGAGCAAAAATATCCTATATAATAAAAGCCCAGCGGCCCTAACAGCAGAACGACC
>NW_005316799.1:0-1033 GCF_000412655.1 Myotis brandtii
GCTGACGAGAGGGAAAGGGTGCCTCGCAGTGCAGGGAACTGGCAGGCACTGACCGAGTGATCCAGGTACCATCGCTTAGGAAGGGGATGAATTAAAATTGAACACGACCCTCTGGGGACACAAGAACACAGCGTCGCTTCTGTGATGCTGCTGCCTCAGCGTACACCCTGACCCCCATGGCGAAGCATCCGACGACCCCAGTTGAGGCTGTTCTGCACAATCAGTGGCAAGTCATGGTCAAAGGCATCGAGGTCAGAAAAGTAAACATGGGAGCTAAGCCAGAGTAACGGAGGCTCGAGGCCGACAACCACACACAATGCAAGCTCTTGGGGGAGAATTTTTCAATGAAAGGCATTATTGGGAGACCTGGCAAAACAGGAATGGCACCTGACAATTAGATGGCAGTGACTGATGTGTCAATATTAATGTCTTGACTTAATAGTCATACTGTTCTCAGACAGAAGAATGGCCTTGTTTTATGATAAAAATCCACCAGAGTGCTCAGGGGTAATGCAGCATCTTACATTAAAATGAATCCAGAAAAACACCCTCTGAGTTATTCTTATAATTTCTCTGAGAGTCTGAAATTATTTCAGAATATAAATAAATTGTGGAGGTTCTTATGCTTCCATTCCCTATTGGAATTTTGATATAGGCTTATCTGACAATTAAATCTCTTAATTAAATAGGTTCTAACAATACATTTCATTCATCTGTTATTCATGCAACTCATATTGAGTGCTCTGCTCTGTGACAGGCCTGAGAACAGTGAAAGCCAATATGACGAACACAACTCCTGCCCAGATTTGGGCTCTAAACATCATTCGCTTCCTCAAAACGAACCGGCTTCCCTGGGACACACTCATTCCTGAGCCGGGGCAGGGATCTATGAGGCGAACTCGGAGCCTCTTAGAAGTGGAGCTCACAGCTACCTGGATAATGAGAAGCAGCAGGGTTCAGAGCCAAGGAACACGGCAGGAAAAGGGAAGAAAACCCACTCTCTCCGGGGTTCCCACGTTGGTGGGGGAGCAGT
>NW_005316800.1:0-1033 GCF_000412655.1 Myotis brandtii
CTCATTGGAGCTTAAAGACTTTGTAACTATCTTGCCTGAGAAAGTTGCCTAATGATGGTCTGAGTGTTCTCTTTATACACTACCCCAGCTACCATTCATTGTCCATAAATCCAGGACAACCTCATAGTCCCCAAAGGTAATCATAAAAGCAAACTTGAGACAACGAGGCTTACAAGTCAAAAGAATGCAAACTTTGCAATTACACCTATAAAATAAAAAGTAGGCATATGTGTAAAAATTGATATCCATAGTGTTCAGAAAGGAAATGAAGAACATACTTTTGTATGAAATTTATATATCACTTACCATAGATTTTGTGTTTGATATGCTCCTGCAAATGTGATAGTTAATTGATTGCACAGCAAAGGTTGACAGTAACCCGGTTCAATGGAGTTCCACACAAAATGAAATTGATATGTCAGAAATTCCTTGGCGAAGCGGAGAGGTAAGATTCCAAGTCTATTGAAGATAGAAATGTTAGACTAGATTTATTTTTCCTGCTGTGCTCATCTTCCATTTACTTATGTTTCTGGATGAGGTCAGAAATCAATCATTTTAACAGGCCTTGAGAAATTCGTTACTGAGGAGAGAATGAGCATCTTATAAAAATATTCTTTTGAATGTTTCCTAAAGATCGGAGATGTGAGAAATATATGCTGTCAATGAAATGTGCTTCTTGGTTTCAGTACAGATGATAAGATGCGGGTGTCATAGAATTATAGCACCAGTATTAAACCACCAGAGGTAACCTTCACGGTACCTAGCCTTTTTCTCTAATCAAAATAGAATGATCTGCAACACAAGTTGGTAGTAATTAATTAATTACTAGTTCCTATGATAAATATAATTTGGTACAAGATTTATCATTATGTGATTTAGATAGGATTATGTAATTTAAAACAACAACATCTATAGTCCTGGTAAAAAGTGCCCTCATTTGAATCATCACAATACAAATTCTCTATCCTTGACTCAACTTCTGGCCTGAATCAATTTATACCATTATAAACTGATGAACAAAAATAGATACAGA
>NW_005316801.1:0-1033 GCF_000412655.1 Myotis brandtii
ATTTACTTTATTTATGAGCTCTCAAAATTTCTGCATATTTCTGCTGAGTCCCAAAATAATTTTAATATACTTTTAATTTAACAATTGTTTTTCTTATCCTCTTTATTGTCAATGGATGTTCAGTTGACCTCTGTTAGCTTTATTTTGGCTGTTTCAGGAAGAAGGCAGTTGTATATTTTTCCCTTGCTCTCAGACATTTGTTACCTATGACATTTCTGTGCTGTATCAGATGGTTGGAAGTTGCAGGTATCAGGTCACTTGGGTCCCTCTCAGCAGGACACAGTCATTGTCCTTACTGAAATCTTGGCAAATGTATTTGTCCTAGATATTGACAATCAATTAGGACTAGATGAGGGAGTTGCTGCCTGCAGTTGAAATCTTCTCTCTTTGCAAATATTGTGTTGAGACACTTATTCATCTGTAAACCCAGCGCATTTATAGTTACTGGTTTTACAAATAAAATTTATCAGTTTTATTGATTCTTTGGGAAATTCATATTGAAAAACAGTTTGTCCTGGATTTCTAATAGCCTGATCAAAGTTATTACTTCTTGAGTAACCATAAATAATCCTTGCTTTTTAACTATAACTAATGGATAGTATACCATTGAGAATAGTCTTAAATTTTTAATAATATAAAAATTGATGATCAGTTATACATTACTTAGAAAAGATTTCTCTTTGAAATAAAGTTAAGTATGTGTATTATTTATTGCTGCAAAACAAATTTCCCTCAAATTTTGTACCTTAAAGCAATAAACATTTACTATCCCACAGTTTCTGTGAGCCAGGAACATGGGTATGGTTTAGCTGGATGCCTATAGCTCAAGGCCTCTCATAAGGTTGCAGATGAGCAAGGTGTAAGGCAGACTAATTTGAATATTTGACTTGGAGAAGATACATTTCTATGCCCATTCCCTTGGTTTGGGGGCAGGCTCACTCCCTCACAAGGGTTAGAATAAGGATATCAACTTATTGCTGCCTATTGGTCAGAGGCCTCTCTCATCTCTTCGCCATATGGACATCCTCATAGG
>NW_005316802.1:0-1033 GCF_000412655.1 Myotis brandtii
CTGGCACTGTCACGTGCTCTAGTGGTGCCTGGGGTGCCCTTCACGGAGAATGGGATGAGAGGTGCCCCCAGAGGTTGGCAGCCAGGGCAGACTGCTCTCACCCGTCCAGCCTTGTGGGAAATACCTGGTAAATTCTGGTGCATCTTTCTAGAATGTGGGTGCACCTGCGAGCGTTATGCACCCCTTTAGGCGGGGCTCACACTGTAATGCTGCCCTGCACCCCGCGTGCCCTTAGTCTCCGCCAAGGTTTCGGCAGCAGCACCCGTGGCTGGACGGTTATGACGGCGAGCAGCAGCGCGCTGCAGTGTGGGTGAGCCCTGCGGCCCCTCAGGCCCCCTGTCGGCCGTGTCGGTGGTTTCCAGTGGGTGTTAGTTCTCCACTAAGCAGTGCTGGGTCGGCTGGGTAAATGCTTAGACGTAGAATTTTTAGTCAGAAGAGAGAGACCTGTCTGAAATGGAGATGGTGCTAATGGCCCCGGGGGCGGGCGCGCTCCTCCCATTCCCCTCAGGTGGTGCCACCTGCTCAGGGCCACAGGTCCCAGAGACTCAGGAGGCCACTGGAGGGAGGGGCAGGGCTCGGGCTGGCTGTTAGGAAGCAGGCCGAGCACTGTTTGGCGAGGGCCTTACCGGGGAGCACGGCAGGCGGGTGGAGCCCCTCTGCCACCCAGCCTCTCATCATAGAGGAGCCGGCGGGCTCGTGGAGGGAGGCCTCTGCCCCTTTGTGCCGAGTCTGGCTGGGTTCAGTCAGGACAGAGGGCGTGATGGTCCCTGTCAGTGTGAGTCCAGCTGGATGGGCTCGGGGGCTGCTGCGGGGGCAGGCTGGGCCGGGGCGGCGGGAGGCAGGTGGGTTTTGCTGGCTCTGAAGCCTGCCTGCTCCCCCGCCTCCCAACTGCTGACCGTCACCTGGAGCGGAAGCTGCAGCCGACAAGTGCTGACCTGGACGTTTCCCAAAAGCATTTGTAGGCTGGCCAGGTGACAGGTCTCGGGAGCGAGTTTCCCTGACGTGTGAGGCCAATTAGGAGGACAGCGCGGGG
>NW_005316803.1:0-1033 GCF_000412655.1 Myotis brandtii
GGGTAGAAAGAGAATCTGCAGCGAGAAGGAAGGGAGAGAGGCAGCAAAGTCTAGACTCAGAGAGATTCCAAGCCATAGGGGGAGCCGAGGAGTGGCCTGCTGCCCCATGGCTGAAAAGGGGTCCATGACACAGGGCAGACGAGGAAGGCCAAGGTCGTCAACGTTGTGTCGGATCCCAGAATCAGTCCTGCTCTCTCGCTACAGCAGAAGCGTGAGGCTCTGTCAGAACCACCTTGCAGAAGGATATCCATCATAACATAAGAGCCTCCGGGTAGGTTCTGCCTGCCTTCCCTCTCCGAGAGGGCATGGCCATGGAAGGGTTGTCAGGAAGGTGGTAGATCACCTTGAGGACCTGGGATCATGACGCCAAGTCCTGGGGTTGCTGTTGTCTGAGTGACTCACATTCAACTTGGCACAAGTTTCCCCAAAGGGGAAAAAATAAAGGTGCTAACTCAACCCCGAGCCGAGGCCGGGCGCTGAGGTCACATGCAAACATCTGGGATTCCAATGCCTATGCCATGGCGTCCGGGCAGTGAGGTCCCAGGGGTCCTGGGTGCAGGCAGAACCACCCTGGCTCCTCCCACGGAGAGGCGTGCTCCCTGGAGGGTAGCGCCAACGGAGCATGAGCAGTAGCAAGAGGCAGGATGCTGCCACTCAGAGATGCCCGGGCCCATGTTAACAGGGTGGCAGACAGATGGGGACACGACATGGAGTAGGCTGGCACAGAACATGCAAGACTCTGCTTCCAAATTGCCAGCTGCCAGCTACAGCTTTCCATCTGCTGTCGAGTCGCAGCCTCTCCTTTAGTGTTTCACTGTTTACACAGTCCAAGTCCAAGTGCATTTGCTGACCACCCTGAGGGAGGCTGGCTTGGTGAAAAGGCCAAAGACTTCAGCCTCCAAGCCGTTTGGAAAAGCAAAGTGCCTCCTCTCTGGCAGATGCCCAGGAAGCCAGGATCCACAGGTCACTGTGTAGAGTCTAAAGAGTTCTCAGCCAGGCTGGCGTGGCTCAGTGGTTAAGCATCAACCTATGA
>NW_005316804.1:0-1033 GCF_000412655.1 Myotis brandtii
ACCACAACTTACCATTTCTGTTTCTTCTCACTCTGCTCAGTATCTGAGCCACCTTCCCTGCTGTCCCTTAGGGGTGGGGAGATGTGGTTTTACTGCTAGGTCACCTTTACCCCGAAGAGTTCCAGCTTTATACCGAGAGAGTCTCTAGGAGACTTTCCAACTTAGGCAAGCAGTGAACTTTAACTTCTAACCTCCTTGTCCTGCAAGGCTGCCAAAACCAAAGCCCATGTTTATTATGGTCAACAAATGTTCCCAGGGCAAAAGCAACCTAAGTGTTCTAGTGACCTGCACATCTCTCTAGGTTTCCCTTTGGCCATAGATTTTGGACTAACAGTTCTTTTTTTCTCTTCTCGGTTGTTTAGTCTGTTAAGAAAATCTAAAATGTTTTAAATTTAAAAGTAGGTATCCAACATTTTAATATTTTTCACTGAGAAGTCTGATCCCAAAAGCCTTGTATATCATTATCAGAAACAGAAGTCTACCGTTTCCTTTCTTCATTATCATTGAATGAATTTGTTTTCCTTCCAGCTGTTTGCATGAGGCTCCTCTTGGCAGGGGAGGGGATAATGGCTGAGATTCCGTTTTCATGACCCAAAGGCTCTCTCTCTCCCTGCCCCCACAGAGACACACTACCTCCCACAAATATGGCAGCTCACCCAGGTGAGTCCTTACACACCCCTCTTCTGATGCTTCTTTGAATCGAACTGCGTCTGGGAGGGTTTCTTCCACCAGCTGCACCTCTAGTTCCCACAACAGTTGCTGCAATAAGAGCTATCGCTTTTTCACATCAGGGTGCACTTTTCCCCTTAAATAATATGGCTCTTCAGGTACTTTCTGAGATCTACTGCTGCTGGGCTCTCTCGCCATCTCTGTGCTGCGTCCCTTCATTTCTTCCCACATGGCTTCCACCTGACCTCATTTATTTGGGACAATCTTAACAAACATTTTGATGTCTATGGATTAAATTTCTCTCTTAATTTTGCCGGAAATGGAATCTTCAAGGTTTTCTTTCTTTTTTCTTTTCTTTTCTTTT
>NW_005316805.1:0-1033 GCF_000412655.1 Myotis brandtii
TTTTTTTTACTATTCAGGGTGAACTCTGGAGCCTTAGTTATCTTGCTTTAAAATGCAGAGCAACCCTCTATAAATTCACTTGCTGAGGCCCCTCTACGGCCATGAGCAATCACAGTGCTATGTGTACCTCAGCTCCAGGGTGAACTGGAAATTATTAGCAGCTTTTTCTCTGAGTGTATCGGATCGATGGGCCTGCGAGAGCCCCCCAGCACTTCCTGGCTTCTGCTTACTGCTCTGTGGAAGGAGACATGGTATGCAGGCTAAGCTCACAGCTGAGACAAGAATAGAACAGGAGATTTGATGACTCCCTTATGCCAAATTCTTACCCTTCTCACCTGTCACATATGTCTATAATATCACCATTGGTTAAGGCATGGCACCCCTTTTATTATAATAACAATAACAGCATGGTCTTATATAGTTAACAAAGCATATCTCTCTATTATTTTATTTAACACATCAAAACTAACAGAATCAGGTTTACTTACTCCATTTTACGGAGGAGAAACTGAGAGCAAGACAGTAAGTGAATTCCTAAGAACCTAGAAGGTATGCATCTAAATGCTAAAACTTGAAGCCAAGACCTCTGAGAAATATATTCATATAGCCATATGAGATCATCACCTGTGATTCGTCCTGAGCAGGTTACTCATAGTATACTGATGGTTCCTCTACTGCTTCTCTTTTATTTTCTAATCGTCTCTAAATTTTACCTCTCCCCCAAATTCATTGTCCCTGGGGGAGAAATTACCCTTCTCCCTCCCTTTCTCCTTCATTCCCCCTCTCCCTGTCTCCCCAACCCCCTTCCAGTTCAGTGCCCTGCCCAGCAGTAAATGTATGTTGTGGGAGGCAGTAGAGAGAAGACAGTGTCTGTTCCCTGCAGAGAACACCAGAGCTGGAAGGGATCACTGGGATTATCTCATCTAACCACCCTTTTATGTATAAGGAAACCCGCCAGGAAAGAAGTATTCCTATATGTGAAGCCATGGGATTATCTCAAATAACCTACTTTTCATGAAAGCTGGTCTATACC
>NW_005316806.1:0-1033 GCF_000412655.1 Myotis brandtii
GGGGCAGCGGCCTTGCAGGCTCCGGCCACCGCCCACCTCCTGCTCCTTATGCGCCTGCCCCTCTCCTTGCCACCCTCTCATCCCGCTCTGCATTCTGTCCCCTCTGCCCGAAGGCCCTCCCTGCCCTCCTGGCTGCAGTAGCCCTGCTTGTCCCTGTGACCTCCCTCGGGGAGCGCTGCCCAAGGAATGTTCTCCCTGGACATCCTCACGCCCCATATCCATCTGCTCGCCCAGAGGACGCCTCCCTCCCCTTCCCGCCCCCGAATTCGGGCTTCATGACCCTCATGGTGCAGTGTACTCACAGCCCCTGGACCCAGAGCTCCGGCTCCAGCTTCCATGGCACCTCTGGCTCTAGCTGAGCGCCAGGAGTGAACCCCACTCGTCCCCTCTGGCTGCTGGAACAAGTTACCACAGACTTAGTGGCTTCAGGCACCCCAAGTGGACTCTCAGTTCTGTAGGATCCTCCGGCTAATATCAAGGTGTCCCCAGAGCTGTGCTCCTCCAGGAGGCTCTGGGAAAGCTGTTCCCTTGTCTCCCCAGCTGCTAGGGGTGCCCATTCCTTGGCTCCTGGCCCCGCTAGCAATCTCATCACCCAGACTCTGCTGCCGTCCTCGCATCTCCTTCTCTGAGCCCGTGTCCCTGTGATCACAGGGCCCCACCGAGTAGCGCAGGAGCATCTTCTGTCTCAGAAACCCTCACCTGAATCACCTCTCCAAGTCCCTTTGCCGTGGGAAGCAGCGGACTCCTGGTTCTGGGAGTAGAACGGACATCTTGGGGTGGGCTTATTATTCTGCCACGGAAGCTGAAGTGCATGTCCCTCTGTTTGTTGGGGGCCTCTGGGCACTGAGCCGGTCCCATTCTGTTGGATTCTCCCTGGGGAGACTTCCTGGCTGGGGCCACCCAGGTGTCAGGTGGCTCCATAGCCTCATGTCACTTTCCCTCTGGGCATCCTGCTCACTGACTGAGGATGCTTCCTTAACTCCTCAGCCTCGATGGTCTCATCTATAAAGTGGGGTTGTGAGGGTATGCAGCT
>NW_005316807.1:0-1033 GCF_000412655.1 Myotis brandtii
TATATAAAATTAAATAAATTTTAAAAAGAGGGATAAGGAAGCAGCTCTCCCTGTATCTCAGAAAATAAAAACAAAATTGATGCAAATACAACCCTTTCATTTCAGTGGCTGTGTGGTGGGGAGAGGTGGTGGCTTTAAGAAGTGTGACATTGAAGACAGAATGATGTTTCCTTGTTAGTTCTGCTTCTAGTTATATAATATAGGTGAGTTACTCTATCTCACTAAAATTAGAATGTTCATCAATAAAACTGAGTTGTTTTGAGACTTCAATATGACATTTAGATTGCTTAGCATGTTACCTGGTACATACTAACTATGTAATAAACATCAGCCATTATCAGTGTCTGCTTAAGAACTATTTGCCTTTGTTATTTAGATTCAAACATTGTAAAAATTCTCTGTCCCCAACCCCAATACATGCATTGGCATTCTTTCCACAGTTCCATTATAGCTTTGCCACCTTCCCTTCCAACTGCCCTGCCCTCTTTCCTCTCCCAGGCATGCCTCAGGAGTCTGGACTTCACCAAAAAGTGATTGGATGGCCCTACCACCTGCACGCCAAATAGTAAGCAACTGCTATTTGCCTTGGCTGTTTGCTTGACACCAACCTACTGCTGGTGGATGCCTGTGCTTTTTTTAAAAAAAGTCTTTCCAAATGATAGCAAACTTCCAATTACACATTTGGTGCCTTAAATTTATTAGGCCTTTTGCAATGAACAAACTGTCCTTGTTACCTGTGTCCAAGAGCAACTGTAGTTTTAAAAAATCAAATTTGGGGCCATTTTTAATATTTGTTTTTCACTTTGAATTTAAGGGAAAAATGCATGAGCCCTTTTTTTCCTGAGAGGCGGTTGCTTCAATTATTACCACTGAGGTTTGTTTTTCTTTGCCTTCCACTTATCTAAGTGGTATCAATGGGGCTGACCCGTGACTCTTTTGCTCTGTCCCTAGGAAAACCCATTATAAGATATCCAATCAGACAATGATTTGTTATCATGTCATTGGGGCAGGTATGCATTTCATTGCAAAAAAA
>NW_005316808.1:0-1033 GCF_000412655.1 Myotis brandtii
ATAACTGCATGTGCAGTGTGCATGTAGATATGCCTCAGGCCAGGGATGCAGTAGCTTGCCTCAGAGTCAGCACTTGGACAGCTCTCCTGCCTCAAATTCGAGTAGTTCAATTAATACAGATTCTCTTTGTACATTTCAATATGGACTGAGGCATCCGCTCTTAAGTATATGACATGAATGAATTAAACTGATTTAATTAGTAGTGTGGCAGTAAAATTTGCCCGCTGAATTTTTTATCTCATGAGGTTACATAAGTCTTTGGTCACACTGAAGTTTCCTGTATCATCTGTCCCCAAAGGCCAGCTGAGACTAATGTTGTCATCCTCATTCTCATTCCAAGTCCCTTCTCAGTTCAGTTATTAGGTCAAGGAAGGGGAATACACAAGCTACTCTCAATCAGAACAAAATACTTTGCTGCTATATTTAAAGAGATATGTAAAGTACATGTAAGGGTCTTATTTTTCAGATGAGCAAAATATATGAAAACAAAATATATGAAACCAATATATGAAGAGTGGCTTTCTTCTATTATCAAAAGCAAATGGTCAGTTTCAATTTGGGGGAAGGGTAATGCAGATTGTCTATAACATTTCATCTTTGATGCAGTGATGAGCATATTAAGAGTAAAGAGAGTGCCACAGCATGCATTATAGTCACCAGTAAAATAATCTCATGATCAAAATGAAAGGTTTCAAGAACTGCTAAGAAATAAATTTTACCCTACTTTTAAGCCAACAAGTTAGCCCATTATGGTTTCAAGGATGATTATAAATGATGCAAGACTTGTAGATCAGGTATAAAGGATTGTATTACTCATGGCCCAGCAAGCAGAGTAGTTATCAGCAGATTGGTGTTCATTTTCCTTTATTCCAAAGTCCCAGGGAAGTGAGTGGAATGGACCCATATGGATGCCTTCACAAAGAGCACGGCATTAGAGCAGAATTCTGAATTTAGGAGATATATATATGCGCCTAAGCAACCGAATGACCAGTCGACATTATGCACACTGACCACCAGGGGGCAGATGCTCAAC
>NW_005316809.1:0-1033 GCF_000412655.1 Myotis brandtii
GTCAATGCTCAACCCCTGAGCCACGCTGGCCGGGCTTGGCTTTTCCACATTCACCCCGGGGACGGGGACGTGGATTCTCTTCTGTGTAGAATTCACTTCATGGCCAAGTGTCTGTCCGTTCCAGACGCGCTGACCCAGGTGTCGGGGGCCGGCTCAGTGGGTCACGGCTTCCCCTTCGGAAGAAGCCACTCGAAGGGGTGGGCGCTCCTCTCCGATGCTCACGCGGGAACTCGCTACAGGGGTCCCCATGCAGGGCCTCTGAGCGGGAACGAGCCGTGGGCGTTGGGATCAGAGTGGCCGGTGCGCCAGGGAGGGGCCTGGGCTGCTGCTCTCCCCACCTGTCAAAGGAGCAGCCTTGGGCCTTCACACCGGGCCCAACAGTTCCTCCATTCAGTTGCAAATGCAAACGCAGCTCCAATGCTATGGGGTGTGTGGGGGGGATGGGGGTGGAGTTAGGGGGACCCAGTCCTTTGCTCCTCACAGGGCTGCTCCCGCTCAGCGTGGGTCTCAGCGTGGGTCTCCGTGTGGAAATGTTCCCAGTGGGAACCTGTGCGCCCTCCGCTCTCCCTGTGCCCACGGCCGGCTGCGGTTCTAGTTCCTACCAGCAGGGGTCCCCATCTCCCTTTTGCAATTTTTGTAATTTCTGGCTGCCAGTACCTTCCCAGGCCGAAGGGTATTTTTCCTTTTTCCGTTCATGGCATTAATCCTGAGGTCAGAGCCGCGGCGGTGAGCAATAATACGTTTAACCTTTCACTCTGGGCGCCAGGAGGGAATGGATCATTTGTGGTCTCCTTTCCACGACCTGGGAACCGCGGTGCGGTCCCAGGCGCCGGGAGTCGGGCGAGCCTGGGTTTCGGTGACGGACGTGCTGGAGAGAGAGCGAGGCTCGGGTCTGACGGCGGATTTTATGAACTCCTCCGTCCGCTCATCTTCACTGAACAGCCAACACAAGTTTGTTTCCCACGAAGTGATTTGTTATTTAACATCTTGCACCCGCAGTCGGATCCTGGGAGGGTAACTTCCCTCCGAAGGC
>NW_005316810.1:0-1033 GCF_000412655.1 Myotis brandtii
AGGGCGTGATGCCACCCAGGCTTTTATTATATAGGATTGACTGTCTGGTGCCACTAAACTGTACACTTAGTGAGAATTAAAACCTTTTCTGTTCTGTTATCTGCTCAGTTCCCAAAATCCAAAAGCAGAGACTCAATAGAGAATGAATGAATGCCTGAGGCTTACATCACAAAATAAAACAACATGAAGAGCCAGTGCTATATAATATTGGCATTATACAGAGCTGTAACAATAACTCGTTTTGTAGCATTTTACAAATTAAAAGTAGCTTTCTCATGTCTTATCTTCTGTGACTTTTGCAACCATCCATTAGACAGTAAGGGGTGTGTTCTTCACTTTTTAACAGGGAAAGCTGAGACTCAAGCAGGGGAATGGCTCAGCCGTGAAGAGCAGAGGTGGAGTGTTAGGACCATCCCGTGGTATCCTCTTCCTTTCCTTTCCCTTCAAATCTTATCACAAACCAGCTCCTCGTTTTCTGGAGGGGCCGTGTGTACATGTGAAAAGATAAATGAATGCAGACCCCGGCTCCGTGCAGAGTGAGGTCTGTGCAGGGTGTTCCCAGGGCAGTGCTGCTTGTCCATCTGGTTCTGTCCACCCTGTTTTCATTCCCTCTAAGAGCAGCGCATCTCAGGTTGGGACTCTTTACTACTTGGCCCTGTTCATTGTCAGGCAGAATGACAACTGAGGGGACAATATCTGAACCAATGGGTGGGCTTCCTGTGAGGGCACACCACTGGAAACTTTTCTTTGTCCTTGGTCAGTAGTTTCTTAATTCGAGGGGCAGTGCAAGAATGCTTGGTGTCAACTGTTAAATCTAAAGAATTCATTTCCGTTGGATATATCCCTGGCAGTGGGATCGCTGCATCCTACGGTAGTTCTATTTTTTAAAGTTTTTGAGGACCCTCCATATTGTTTTTCATAGTGGCTACACCCGTATACATTCCCACCAGGGTTCCCTTTCTCCACATCCTCGCCAACACTTGTAATTTTCTGTAGTTTCCATTGGTGTGTGTGTGTGTGTGTGTGTGTGTGT
>NW_005316811.1:0-1033 GCF_000412655.1 Myotis brandtii
TATAGCAATATTCATTACATCCTACATCATTTATGTATTTCAATATTTCTTCTCCAAGTATAACCTACAGGAATACAACTTCCCAAGTTTTAGCCAATAGTCATGCTTAATAAGTGTGTTTCTAAGACTAATGGCCTCACATCTAAGATTTGGGAGTATAATTGAAATGGCTACATGTTCAGATTGTTTTGAACATTTAACATAAAAAAATTCGCAAAGTCAGATAGCATAATTGTTATTGACAACTCCTAGGCTATTGAAACCTCAACCCAAATCTCTTCAGCTTTACTCTTCCACCTCAGTAGATCTCTTACTTTATTCATCTCTCAGATCTCAAGTTCTCTTAAGGAGATGGGCACTTGAGAAAGTGGGAAAGGAAGTCATCTGTAAATAGTAATTACAGTGGAAAGAACGCTGAAAGTAAATTCTAACTTTTAAAACCTTTACTCATGCCACTAAAAACCTGACAAAGTAAGAGCCCTGGTATCTTCTACCTCTTGTCAACTAACATTTCATCTTTAAAACCTCCTATAAATGTTAGAATTCAAAGTAAAGGAAAATTGGGGTATTTGTGAAAATTCTATATAGTTAAAACTTTGTGAATCCTTCAGTTATTTTTAGAATAAATTTCTTGTTTTACCAATTCATTTAATTTCAAATTTGAGAAATTCATCAATCAAATAATAAATCCATGTCAAGCCTTGTTGTCCTTCATCTTATCTTGTTAACTGTGGCAGGTAATGGCCCACTTTCCCTCCAGGTATATGACTGTGAAACAAACAGCTAGTGTCCAACAATATTTGTGCTTCATAAGTACCATATTCTTGTCTTTCTGTCCTTGATAGACACTTCTCATTAGTTAAATATACAGAAACAAAATATTAACCCACTGATGATTATTAAATATGAGCGGATGAAAAAGTTTTAAGTATTATTATTTAAATATATTCATATTTTAAATATTGTTAATATTTACTCAGAAGGCTATTTAAAAAAATCCTATATAATAACAGGCTAATATGCAAATTGACCG
>NW_005316812.1:0-1033 GCF_000412655.1 Myotis brandtii
AATGAATGAAGATAAAGTGGGCTGCGCAGGGTGGGGTGCTGCCCTGCAGGGCTCAGGACGCAGGCTGGGCTGGGGGCATCCGGCCCCTGCCCGGAGCTATCTAACCTGGGAGGGCAGCAGTTCTCAGCCACCTCTGTGCCTCAGCACCTGGGAGCTTAAAGAGATGAAAATAAGCACTTACTCATTTATTCGTCAGCAATTTTTTCTTGCACACCTACTATATGCCCCACACTATTCTAGGAGCTGGGGATGCAGCAGTGAACAAAATGGACTAAAATAAAAAAAGAACTTTTGGCCCTTCTGGAGCTTAAATTGGGGTGAAGGGAGGTAGCTAATATATAAAATACATAATTGGATTATATAGTTTGTCTGGTGATGAGTGTTATGTAGGGGTAACATTCCAGCTTTAAAATGGTGCTATCTAGGGGCTGGTGACAGGGTGAAAATCCATTGATTTTCTGTGTGCACTATGATTTTATGCATTTTTCTGAATGTATTCCAAACTTCAATAAAATGTTTGTTTAGATTCATGCTAATTTTACAATAGTAATAGCTACCATTTACCCTTTGTGTGTTGGCTAATGGTACTTCCACTGCGATAGGAATTTCCATTTATTATCTCATTTAGTCCAATCAATACAACTAACATATACCTATTATTGTTAGCTCCAATTCTAGAGAGGAGGGCAACTGGGTTTCAGAGTGGACAAAACAATGGACAATACAGTTCTTATCCCTCAGAAGCTCGAAGTCTAAAACGAATGTAGCACAGGCCTGTGGGAGGGAACGTGCGCCCGCTGTGGGAAGCAAGGGGAGGGAGGCAGGAAACTGAATCCAGGAGGCTGGTGTCAAGATAGGCCTCCTGGAGGAAGTGATGACTAAGCCAGGCAAGGGGCTGGAGGGTGTTACAGACAGGCCGGGGCAAAGAGGAGAGCGCATGTGGTGTGTTTGGGTGCTGGAGCTTGGGGTGGCTGCATATGGAAGGAGAGGAAAAAGCAATGGGTGATTTCTTTGGGAGGTAGGCAAGGATCAG
>NW_005316813.1:0-1033 GCF_000412655.1 Myotis brandtii
GTGGACGAGTTTCACAGACACGTTGTTGAGTGAAAGAAGCCAGACCCCAAAAGTACATACTGTGTGATCCCAATTATATGATGCTTAAGAACAGGTACATCTATTTCATGGCGATAGAAATCAGGACAGGGATGGCCTTCGGGGGTGAATTGGAAGGGAGCACAGGAAACCTAGGGTAGTGGAAATGCTCTATCTCCTGAGAACTGTGCTGATTATACAGGTGTATACCTGAATCAAAATCCATTTGAAACACACAAGACCTGTGTGTTTCAGTGTCTGTAAATTTTACTTTAAGAAATTAAAAAGGTGAGAGGCAGAAGAGGCGACTGGAGGGAAGGTGTTCAGCCAAATCGGAAGAGGCAGGAAGTCAGAGTTACAGGGCTTGCGTTTCATGTTCTGGGGCTCTGGGGACACAGGAGGTGTTTGAGCAGGGGGTGCCGGCTCAGCCTTTGACTTGGGTTTCGGAACATTGTCTCCATTACCCAGCTGTGCAGCTTTGGTGGCCGAGTCAGCTTAGCTCCTAGCATCTGGGCTTTGCCACCTGCTTCACCTTAAAACACCTTGGAGAGTCTGTCTCCTAGGGAAGGCTCAGCTGGAGGCACAGCAGTCCCTGGACCTCCCCATCTCCAGCCCTGGGGCGGGGGGGAATGTGAGAGGGGGCCAGGAGTAGGAAGGAGCCTCCCCCCTACACCGCTGCTTTCCTGAGTAGAGCGGTACTAAGGCTTCTGAGAAATCTCAAGTGTCAGCTGCCTGCTCAGCTCCACTACAGGGTTTTCGCTGCTCTGCATGGACGATGACTCAGTGCGTGGGAGGAGGAGAGAGCAGCCTCGCTCTGTCCAAGGAGGCCAGGGCTGAAGCTGCAGAGGAAAAGCTACTGATCTCCGATCCCCACGGGGACCTGGGGTTTCCACTCCTGATCTGTCTTCTATCCGGGCAGAATGAAGGAACAGCAAGGATTTGAACTTTGGGGACAGACCAAGCTGGGAGCATCCCATTTAAGCCTCAGTTTCCTGTTCTGTAAAATGGGGTGGGG
>NW_005316814.1:0-1033 GCF_000412655.1 Myotis brandtii
GGACCCCACCCGTGCACAAATTCGTGCACCAGGCTTCTCGTATGTTTATAAAGCTGAATGCAATTTTCAAATATCTTGAGGCTAGGAAATATATCTGTTCAATTCATCATTGTATTCCTTCCTAGTACCTCACATAGTGCTTATAGTCAGTTCTCAATAAGTAAATCAATAGCAGTAATTCATAACTGAAAATCCAGGCCACTCTGACAAAACCATCTCACACCATGAAAATCATTAGGTACTGTTTTATTCTCAAAGTAGTGAAATGTAGGTATAAATGATATTAACTACAAGATGAACACAAGATGTAAGACTTACAAAGCATTGGAGATGAATGAAAGAACAAAGAAAGCGAGAGTATTACTGCAAAAGATAGGAGTCTCCCTTTAGCATAGCTAATTGCAGGCCTGAACACGGGGCTCTGTCACTGCTACTTAATCTTGGGGAAGGCACTGGTTCTCTTGGACCCTCTGTCTCCTCATCTGAAAAAGGTCAGGGAGTGAAAATGCTAGAAATCTCCATGGCTCCTCCCATCTAAGGACTGAGAACTTGACTTCTGAAAATGTTTCCAAGTTCTATTGCCTGTGCTCTTCTCATAGGAAAGTGATTTAATTCATGACACTTGGTAGGTCGTGTGTGCACATTTTAACAGGGGCTTCCTGAGGCAATGCTTGAGACAAAGGAGAGCGAAATGGTGAGAGTTGTAAGCACTTAGGTCCCCCACAGTTGAGAGGCAGACTTGGGGCAAATGTGCCTCTGTGCACCCTTCAGCCACATGCCCTGGCAATCATCCGTCTTGCTTCCATTTATGCTTGGCCTTGGATTTGAGGTAGTACCATGGAACTTTATTGGAAACCACATGGCCTTTGGTATGAGAAGGCTTGGGTTCAAATCCCATCTTTATTATTTATTACTTCTATGACTTCTGGGCAGATCAAGTCACCTACCTGAACTGGCTATCTATAGAGTGGATATAGTAGTGTCTATTTCATAGGATTTGGGGAGAATGAGATGATAAAATATACATGCCCAG
>NW_005316815.1:0-1033 GCF_000412655.1 Myotis brandtii
ATTACCATGTTTCTCTTTTATTAGTGTAGATTGCATTCAAATAGCCAGCAGGCTACTCAAGAAACTGTTAATAGAGGTTACTTTTGTGGAAATGGAATATTGGTGGGATGGGTGGGGTAGATGGGAATACTTACTTGTCACTTTATATCTTGTGTTCTGCTTGAAATTTTTTCATTTTTGACTGTGTTTACTTTTAAATCAAAAATGGGGGGCGGGCAGAATACAATGGTTTTGATTGATCACTGACTTTTAGAACCTTCTCTAAGACTTGATTCTCTCGTGTGAGGTTGTGTTCCCCTGACTTGGAGGAAGAAATGTTTTCTGATATCCCAAGGAGCAGAGCTAGAGAGAATGAGTACAGACTCCAAGGAGACAGATGTGAGCTCCCTGTGAGGAAAGCTTTCTTCAAATTACAGATAGCCAGAGGTATCTTGTTCAACAACCTTGTTGGTTGTTGCAACAGTTGTTTCCTGTTCAAACAGAAGTTAGATGAGGCCAGTGAGAGGCAAAAAGTTTAACCCAGAGGTTCCTGCTTCTTTCCTTAAACTTGATTATTCAGATTTTTTTTAAAAAAAAGTGGACTAATTATTTATTTGCCAGTTCTGTACGCTTAATTTTATTGTCTATATATACTCATATACATCATTCCTCTGTGAAATTTCAAGTGCCCCAAAACCAAAGAGATATTATTTTATCATATTAATCAGTAAGAGCCTTAATTCTTCATTTGATTAGTAATTATGTTAGATTATTAGTAAGTTTTGAAAACTTGCAAACAGGACAAGTATTATCTATACTTCAGATCAGAGCAGCTTTGCTCTCTCAAGTTCACACAGTCCAGTTCTCCCTAGTTTAGGGAAGATGATCTCATTCTTGACTCTAAACTCAAGTGAATTGCATCATTAGGTTACAATATAAAATCCGTTAACAGAATCACACTTGTCTGCCACGAATGTAATGAGTCGGTGGGATTCTTAGATTTACCTGTGTGAAGAGGGAGGGCTGTTGCCTAAATTTTGTACGCATTTTTTTT
>NW_005316816.1:0-1033 GCF_000412655.1 Myotis brandtii
CTTCGTTATATTGTTAGATTATTACCATCCATCCAGGAATACTCCTGTATGTACTCAGCATGGCATACAAAGGCAGAGGGCCAGGGATCATGTCATCACATGGAAATGTCCTGCGATGTCAGAGCAGCGATAGAAAGACAAAGTTTGCCATGTATGGAGCCAGGCAAAAAGTATCAGGGTAATTAATACAAATATGATGTTATTTGTCTGGGTTTTATAATACTTATAGTGGTTGTCAACTTTTCTCATTCTTAAAAAACCCTCAGTATACCAATTTTAAATGTAAATGTTTGCATTTTTTTATTAAAGAGGACGCCCCCAAAATCATGAGTTTCAGGAACCAATAAAACCTAGATCTGCCTTTGTTCACATCAGACGCAGTGACCACAGAGCCCAGGCTCTAGTAGGCAGGGTGTCTTGGAACTGTCTGTGGTGCTGGAACCCAAGTTCACTGGCCTCTCTCCATGGTGCCTCCTGAGTAAGCTTGTCTACGCCAATAAATTGTGCCCAGAGACGAAGAGTCGGGACTTTTCACTGAGGTCATGATGGTTCATGCGTAGAAATGGATGCTTGGCCCATGCAGTGACTATAAAAAGAGAAGAGAGTTGAAGAGAAAACCACAGATGACTCCCAAGAGTCAGGGAAACCCACAAGACAGGGGCACCAAGAGTATCAGCTAGAGAAAAACATTGACCACCAAGCCATGCCTGAGTCGAGGCCAAAGGTAGAGAGGAGGGACCTGGTGAGGAGGGGGACGTAGCAAGAACAGGCTACACTGGGGTGGGGGCTGTCTGCAGGAAAGAGAGAAGAGTGACTGGGGGGGTGGCCTGAGAGGAAGCCCTGGGGCAGAACACAGACCCTTCCCATTGAGCTTGTGGAGGACACGCTGACTAAGCTGAGACTTCACCCCCACATCCCCATGGGAGAGCCTCTCTGAATCAGAATAGATGTAAGTGACGGTTTTATACAGGCTTCCGGCGTCCGTGAGGATGTGTGGCTGACTGTCAGAATCTTGTCTCTGCTTTGAGGGGGG
>NW_005316817.1:0-1033 GCF_000412655.1 Myotis brandtii
TCCTATATAATAAAAGGCCAGGGACCATAAGCGTAACTACTGGAACGACTGCTTGTCCAGTTGCCATGAGGTACATTGACCACCTCTCAGTCCTTCCCCCCTCCTGCCCCTGGCCCGTGAGTGGCGGTGGGCAGGGCAGTGAGCATAGGCAAGCGGCGGCGAGCTACTCACACACGATTTCATGTGCTGGGCCTCTAGTATTCAATAAAGATCAGTTGTTTGTTGATCAGTTGACTGGTTGACAAAACAGAAGCAATGCCTATGCCTTTATGTCTGGGCATCCTTACTGAGGTAATCCATTGCTGATGTGTTATAACATCAAACTGTACACGGAAGGAGAAATCTCCTCTATTATACAAGCCTGTACCATGACCTCCAGGTCGTAACAACTCTCATTAAAGCAGTACGGTTGGCTACAGGAGCTTAGATGCAAGCTTTGGAGCCAGGTTTCCTGAGATCTGATTCTGATTCTACCACTAGCTCTGTGACCTTGGGGAAGAGATTTCATTTCTCTGTGCCTTGATGCCAAACTATAGAAGCAAACTAAGACATAGCTCATGGAATACTTGTGAGAATTTAATGAAGCCATATGTGTAAAATGGAAATGTGCCTGTTACGTGGGGCACACTCAGTGTAAGTTAGCATGGATTGCTATTATTTTTATTAACATTTAAATCACACAGAACAAGGAAAGAACATCTGTTATACAACTTAAATTCTAGAGACACAAAATACTGAGGAACTCCCGAGACTAGACATCAGGTGTCTTTACTCTCTACCCACCACTCATTCTATTAATTCTGTCATTGGTACAATCCATGTCTCCTGGCTCAAAACCAGCACTTTCATCACTCTACCATTATTATGACAACAAATGCTACTGTTAATACTTACACTACAACTGTAACTGATGCTGCTGCTGGGCGATCCTCACTGCCTCACTACCAGAAACCATGTATGCACCAACTCAATGCCAGACACTTAAGTAATTATCTGTATATATAAAAGCCTAAGCGACCGTTACAACCAGTCA
>NW_005316818.1:0-1033 GCF_000412655.1 Myotis brandtii
ATGGAATACATTTTATCAGCCTTTGCATATTGAAATATTCAGGAATCTCCTGAACGATGGGAGAAGATGGAAGACTCAAGTCTTTTGATCTTTCTCAGCTACTCACCCTCACCTCGAGCCTCTGTGCTCTTTCAATGTCAGGGCTTTGCTGCCTCAAACTACATTTATTCCACAGTTCTTCCTCCCCCAGAGTCCATCTCCTCACTGAGCAGTTTCCAGATTTTTCAGATCACAGCAATGCCTTCATTCTCCGACCGCTCACAGTACTTCAAATCGGCTCCACTCAGTTGTGTTCCCTCTTTTATCTCCCTTTTCATGTTGCCATCTCTACCATCTCTAGCTTAGTGTTTTCTTTTGGTTCCAAGTCCCATCTTGGCATTTCATCTAGACTTGAATGTTTAGAGGCACCTCAAACTTCTTCAAAATGGAAATCTTGATATCTAAAATAAACCTGTTCTTCACATAGAGGTCCCAATATCAGTAAATAAAACCTCTATTCTTTCAATTGCTAAGTCATCCTTGACTCCTCATTTCTCTCAGGCTACTCACTGAACCATTAGCATAAACTACTGGTATTTCCTTTTCAATATACCCAAGACTCAGTCATTTCACACCAACTCCACCCTGTCCAAGCTATCAAATCTCTTCTCTGGACTATCAGCAAGAACCTTCAAACTGGTTTCCCCAGGACCTTTGCACCTACTCTACTTTTTTTTCTTAGAGATGATCTTTCCTGAATATACCCATGGTTCAATTCCTAACTTTCTTCAGGTCTCTGTTTAAATTTATCCTTTTTGGAATGGCCTTCCTTGATCACCATAATACTCGCTATTTCCCTACCTTGCATTATAATCTTCATAGCATATGTTGCTACTTTCCTTTATGCTTCAAACAGTAGAATTTAATCTTCTCAAGGGCAAAATATATTTTTAACTGTTCATCTCTAGTGCTGAGGGTAGTGCTGGACATAATAGATGGTTAAGAGATTTGTTGAACAGATAAATGCATGAATATTCCTAGTAAACAAAAAAAA
>NW_005316819.1:0-1033 GCF_000412655.1 Myotis brandtii
AAAAAAAAAAGTATGTCAGTTGGATCTTTGCAAGCATATAGAGGGTAAGTCTAAATAAATGCTGATTGTATAAAACAATAACTACAATAGTTGTTTTTTTTTTTAGGTTTAGTATTTATATAATGAAAACACACAATGAAATAGCACAAAGGAGTGATGTGAGTAAAGGGCAGTAAAGTGTTATAAGGTCCTTGAATTTTCCAGGAAATGGAAAAGTAAAAATTTATATACTACTCTTCAAGACAAAAATATTTACTATAATCTCTAGAATGACACCAAAAATATAGGAAAATAACTAGCAGGAAAAGTGAAATAATATAAGAAAACAGCTGGAAAATTCTGTTTTTCTTAGCTTGGAAATGTTGTTGACTCTAAAATTTTGATAATTAAATTCCTCCTGGCATCATAATACAGATAGTTTAAAATAAGCCATTTTGGATGCCCCAGACTGGCCTTGCCATCATGCTTACTCCATTCCAGTTGGCAGGTGTGTGGTGGGTACTGGAGTTGAGGACAGAAAGCCTGAGTTTGAAATGCAGATGGGACACTGACCTCCTTATTTTGAACAATCATCTTTACCCTGCCTTCTGCACCTATAAATTGGGCACAAATAAATATTTCTTTCCAATAGGCAACACTATTAGGGTATCAAATATATTAGGGCAAACTAAAGTCAGTGACATGTTATTTGTATTAGTCATAATTGGCTAGACTAAGCTGAAGTAATAAATCCTGGTATCTCAACGGTTTCACTCGGCAAATGTCCATTCCTTGTTCACAGGGTGTACAGGTTGGGTAGCTCTCAGTGGCTCTCCTCTAGTAATGACTCGGGAATTTCTACCCAGGAGCGCTCCCATCTTCAACATAAGACCTCGTGGTCACCAACAAAAGGAAGAGAAAGGAAAATTGCACAGAAGATTTCAAAATCTAGACTGGAAGTGAGTACAATCAATTCAATCAACTCCACATCCCATTGGTCAAAACCAAATCACATGGTTCCCAGTTAACTTCAAGGAAGGTTGGGAAATGTCTT
>NW_005316820.1:0-1033 GCF_000412655.1 Myotis brandtii
AATTTGCATATTACCTCTTTATTATATAGGATTCCTCTCTCTGCTCTATTAACAAACTTGGAAATTCAATGTCCTTAAATGCTATCACTGAATAACCTAAATGATAGGTAATTATGTAGTAAAATGAAACATATATATTAATTTTGCTTCTATAATAACATGTAACAAGACCTAGAATATAATTAAATATACCATTTGTATATGTTTAGATATATTACCATAATTTAAAAATTGTATTATTTTGATGGCAAAAAATGGTCTCCATTCATAAAATCCTAAGTGACCAACAAGCTAAGCAAACTGGAGTCCTAATCCCTGGTTCAAGCATGCTGATTGTGGGGCCACTGCAAGTCCCCTAAGTGCTTCAGGGTTACAATGACATCAGTGGGATTGTTGTCAAGCTGCAGAGTTAAACTTTCTCAACATTAAAGTCACTGGTTGCACTGATTTCCTCCCTGATTGCCATTTAATTTGGTTCTTCTATGATCATTTGAGGAAAAGATTTCACCAAGAGTTGAAAGGAAAGCAGATAGGGAAAATGGAGGCCCAGAAGAATTCTCCAGGAATGTTAAGGTTGGTCTTTTTCTGTAGACTCCGAGACCCTGTGTCTGTGCCCTGCATACTGCACCTAGTGGGTGTACCGGAGAGCTTGCTTAATGTCTCTGAACCCCTTTTTACATCTATGGGTTGGGAATAGTTTTTCTCTAAAGTCTTTGGAGAGACATGGCAATGAGTTAAAGAGAGGCTTGATATCATTGAAATATGGGATGCCTTAATTTTTATCCTACCCATGTAATTTGAGCAACATCATCTTCTTAGTGACTGTAGCATGGTCTATGATTTAGTCTTCAGCTTTGTAAGTCCAGAAATTGGAAAAATAATAACATAAAATTCATGATAAATGTTACAAAAAGGGACTTCCCACAACTAAGTTCACAGGGTTTATAAGCTAAACTGTTGGTTTATTTATGATCACAATTTCGGCATGCTGTATTATACTTAACTAGAGGCCCTGTGCACAAAATTCATGCAT
>NW_005316821.1:0-1033 GCF_000412655.1 Myotis brandtii
TTTGACTGCTAACAATTTAAAGAATCCCTCCCTGATTCGTTTGGTTTTAACACCATAAATAATAGGATTCATCATAGGTGGAACAAGAAGGTATATATTGGCTATAAAAATGTGGATATGTGGAGTAATGTGTTGACCAAATCTATGAGTGAGAAAAGAGAAAAAGGCTGGTGTGTAAGACACCAAGATGACCCATACATGGGAGACACAGGTACTTAAGGTCTTCAGGCGGGCAGCTTTGGATGGAAGACTAAAGACAGTGAAGAGAATAAGGACATAGGAACAGATGATCAATATGAAATCCAATCCCCCTGTCAGGAATGCCACAATTAGGCTGTAGGCTCTCCGAATCTTGGTCTCAGTGCAAACCAGCTTTATCAGGGCCATAAACTCACAATAAGTATGGGAGATGACATTAGTTTTGCAGTAGGAAAGCCACCTCAGGAGGAAGGGGTGTGGACTGAGGAGGACAGCGCCTCTGAAGACAATGAACATACCCAAGCCTACAATCACTGTAGGTGTTAAGATAGTGGAATGCTTTAGTGGGTGGCAGATGGCTACATATCGGTCAAAAGCCATGGCCAAGATAAATCCAGATTCCATAGTAGACAGAGAATGGATAAGATACATTTGTGTGAGGCAGGCTTCAAAGTAGATCTCTCTGTCATTGAACCAGAAGAGACTGAGTATCTTGGGAAGTGTAGAAGAAGTAAGCATCAGATCAGCCACTGAGAGCATGCATAGAAAGAAGTACATAGGTTCATGCAGTTTGTGGTCTGTCTTGACAATTAATAAAAGGGCAACATTTCCCATCAGTGACAGTAGGTAGACCAGGCAGAAAGGAATGGAAATCCATTTGTGGGCAGCCTCCAATCCTGGAATTCCAAGCAGTAGGAAGATGGTTGGTTGAAGACTGGTCCTGTTATAACCTGCCATTATCCAAACAATGGATATTCCATGATCCTGTCCAAATTAAATATCACAAAGATTTTAAATATACAAAGACCAACTTTTTTATTGTTATGGCTGGGGA
>NW_005316822.1:0-1033 GCF_000412655.1 Myotis brandtii
GACTTAGAGAGTTAAAATTGAGGTTACTTAGGTAGTAAGAAGGTCTGATAGATAACAAATCCCCTTTCCCTCACTGCTCTTGTGCCTGCCTTGAATAGATTTAAGGCATTTGGGGTGAGATTAGAAGAGTAGTCATTCCTAAAATCAGACTATTCCCTTAGCCATCACTGGGAACGACTAAGAGAAAATTGAAAGAGGGGATCCAGATTTGCCTGGTGTCTCCTGGATGATGTCTTTATAGGTATGCAAATTTTGTGCTTCAGAGGAGAGAGCTCTTTACTTACATTGATTTTACCTCAAGCTACACTTTCCAAAATGGCAACCTCTAGTCACCAGGGCAACTGAGCACTTAAAATGTGGCTGGTCTGAGGGAATGTGCTGTAAGTGAAAAACCATAATAGATTTTGAAGACTGAGTACTAGAAAAAAATATAAGTTTTCTCTGTAATAATTCTCATATTGATTACATGTTGAAATAACATTTTGGATACAATTGAGCTGAATATTTCATTATAATTAATGTTGTTTTCTAAAAATACTTTTAAAAATGTGGCTACTAGAAATTTAAAATTATATTTGTGGTTCACATTATATTTTTATTGTGCAGTGCTGCTTTAAAGTGCTTTCTTCCAAGCCTCCTGCTTTTGAGAGATTTAAGTGAGTTATACTCCCTGTCTGCTTCTATTATGATTTTATGAGGAAATCAGTATCTAAAATAGATTCTTCCGCTCTAAGAATATAAGAGGTCTTTTTATTTCCACTTGATCGTCTTGAACTCTCCTGTTTATTTACTATAATTATCACTAACCTCTATGTGGAGAAAAAAAAAAGATTAGTCCCAAGGTTTGATGCAGGATAGACAAGAGAGCCTAGGTAGCATATCTAAACCTGATAGGATATCTTGGGGCTGAACATCACCATAGATGGGATAACCAAAGTTGCAACAATTTTACATTAAGATGTATTAATTTATTTCCTCATAGAGGTTACAAAAGCCAAAAATTTTATTTAATTCATTGGAAGTCAGAATCCCA
>NW_005316823.1:0-1034 GCF_000412655.1 Myotis brandtii
CCGCTGAGTCCTGGGAGCCCAGGGAGCCACCTGCCTGCCCCCCTCGCCCCTCTGCCCTTTGGCCGAGCGGATGCCTCCTAATGTGTAAGCCATTCGGCTGCACACAGGCCAGGGCATCCAGTGCTGTTCGTTCTGAGGGTTTCAGAACTCACCCAGCGGGAGGACGCAGGCTCGGCCAAGGGCGCAGGCAGAGGAGGCCAGAGGGCCGGGACCCCCCTGCACCCACCCCCGCAGGGTCGCACCTCCTCAGTCCTCGCGGCACCCACCAAGGTAGGTCCCCTTGCACCTCCCTAGCGGCTGGACACCACGGCTCAGAGAAGGGTCAGTGCGTTGGGCGGAGATCTGTGCCCCCCGTCTGTCTGACTCCTGCCCTGGCCCTGCCTGACTCCGTTCTTGCCCTGAATCAGGGCCTGCGTGTGTCTCCTGAAGCCGAGCTGTGACTTCAGGTTTGTGGTTTTGATTTCCAGAGTAACAGCAACAAGAAAAACAGTAGCAGATGGCGTCTTCCTAGCGCCGGGTGGCGTGGGAGGCTCGGGCTTTCAGACGCTTTGTTCGCTCATTCATAAAACACACTCTGGGTGCCCGGCCAGGGCCGCGGGAGACGCCTGCCCGTGCGGGGGGAGCCCACAGAACAGAGAGGGCTGGGTGCAGGCCTGGGCCTGCTTGCTGGTTAGTTACATGCTGTGTGGCCTCTGGCAGCTGCTCCGCCTCTCTGAGCCTTGTCTCTGATTTGTGAATTGGGGGTGAATTGCCTTTGAGAGCAAGGATCGCACCTGTGTCCTTGCTCTGTCGCATCCTCACATGCGTCTGATGAGCATCGATTGGCCTTTGGATCGGGTCTGGTTTCCCGAGGCCCCAGCAGGCTTTGCGAACGGCTCTCCCAGGAAGTGACCTCGAGCTGGCGCCCGGGGGCCTTTGGATCTGGTGGTTGAAGGTGGAAGGTTTTTCTCCGCTGAGTTCTGCAGGGAACTGGTCCCTGGGGCCACGCTGGCTGCCAGCCGCTGTGAGAAGGAGCCAGTTGGTTGGCCACACAC
>NW_005316824.1:0-1034 GCF_000412655.1 Myotis brandtii
TAGGGGAAACCTAGACCTTCCCTAATTTAGCACAAACTAACAAACAGCCCTGCAGTCATTGGGATTCACCTTCCATACAGCACACTCTGTGGCTAGCTACACTTACTAGTACAGGTGTCATCCATTCACCTTGATTTTTCCAAATATTCTTCCCAAGCCCATTACTCTCCAAGGCAGGTGCTCTACTCATTTAACTCCATCTTGTTACAGCTCCAGGGAAGTTTTAGCATCCCTTGTAGATTAAGGGCAATTGACCATCTTACCTTATTTTTAACCTGTCTCTTTGAAGTGCAGAAGAAATCCAAAATCGTTACTATAGAGAAATGTGTGACTCAAATGACAGATACAGGGCTGTTCCTGTCCCTGGATGTGAAAGAAGCCCCAGTGAAAGAGATGGGACAGTATGGGGTGTGGGAGTAGATCACATTGTGGTCCTGCATGGTCTTCCTACATTCTTACACAGAAGAAATCTGGTAGCAACGGATGTCAGTGTTCACCTTGCGAAGGAGGAGGACCCAGAGGCACCATGAAGCCAAAGAAGTGTGTGGAATGGGTAGGTCAGTTCCACCAGTGGAGGTTGGTTGGCATGAGTTTCCAGCAGTTAGAACGTGTGTCGATGGACAATTAGAGCACCAGATGCCACTTCCTTTTTCCTACTGGATGCTTTTTTGCGTCTCTGCCCAGCCCTAAGTGACTACAGCTGAGCATAGTAGCAGCAGTCCTACCAACCAAATCTAGGCCCTCTCTGTGGCTGAACCCTAAGGGTGTTTGTGTGTAAGGCACACACCAGTAGATAATCTGAAAAGCATGATATAGCATGGGAAGGAGCTTTCAAAATGATTTATACACTCCAGAAGGATACAAACCCTGTGGGAGAGTAAGAATGCTGAAATGTGATTACGCGTCACAATTTCAGTAACGAAGCCAATATTCCTACTAGAGGGGAAAAGAAAAATAAGATAGAGGAGAAAAGCACAAGTTGAGCGTGTAAAGGAAACACCATTTTCAAAGGAAAGAAATTATGAAAAAAAAAA
>NW_005316825.1:0-1034 GCF_000412655.1 Myotis brandtii
GGGAATATCTTTCTGGGAAGGTGATCTGAAGGACTAAGGAAGGGAGCCACACAGCTAACTGGAAAATAATGCACCACGCAGAGAGAATGTCACATGCTAAGGCCCTGAGGAGGAATGAGCTTGGTGTGTTCAAGAAGCAAGAAAGCAAGTGTGGCAGGCAAAGAGTGAATAAGGCAGAAACTGGGAGGAAATGACATTAAGGAGGTAGCTGAAGACTAGATTGTATGGGGCTTTGTGTAGACCATGGTGATGACTTGTGCTTTCATTCTTAGTGAGACCATGAACCAATTGGGGAATTCTGAAATAAAATGATCAGATTCACTTTTTAAAAGTAAACGAAGGCTACTATGTGGTAACAGACTATGGCTTGGGGAGTGGAAGTGGGGTAAGAATGAAAGTAAAGAGGCCAGATGAGATTTATTGTAATAGCCCAGGTGAGAAATGATGTTGGCTGAGACCAGATGGTAGGAGAGAGAGTGTTTGGGAACATATTTTGAAGAAAAAGCTGATGGGATTTAAAGGATTCAAGATAGGATATGAGGGCAAATGTCAAGGTCTTGATTTCAGTACTTTCCTCTAACCTGTTTTCTTCAAGTTCCCCCAGTGAGTTCCTAGTCATTTCTTCTCAGCAAATTACTGACCTCACCTGAATCCTCCTCCACAGGGCAGGTCCTGGTCCCTACCCTTCATCTCTTTCATGACCAGGTAACTAGTCCCATCTGTTCTCTAAAGCTCATTCAATCTAAACTGATCTCTATGTCCTTTAATATTTATAAAAATTGCAAAATTCATCAAGCAATTATGTTTTGCATTAGGACATCTCTTCTTATAAATTTAAATATTTTATTAATGTTTCATGTGATCTAATATCATTAAAATATAAAATCTTCATGGACAGAGGATCCACCTTATATTCTTTATATTCCTTTACATGCTCTTATCACATAGTATCTGCTAGCACATATTTCCTTATACTTAGTAAATGAGACAGGTTTGGCTCAGTGGATAGAGTGTCTGTCTGCGGACTGAAGGGT
>NW_005316826.1:0-1034 GCF_000412655.1 Myotis brandtii
TACTATTTCCTACCCCACTTCTTAATTTTTAAAATCATACTTCACATGGAGGGAAAAAAAGGAAAAGCATGAAAGGATAAAAAAATACTATGAAACAGTAAAAAAGATGAACATACAGTAAAATGTAAGCTTCCCTCCTACCTCTGACTCCTTTCATAACCCAGTGCACCATTTTCTGTCCATAGAGACAACTGCTCAGAGAGACCCACTTAAATCCAAGTAAATGTTGGTGCCTAGAAAATGTAATTGTCATTAAGCTGTAAATGATAAAACAACACATGAACATAAGCCATTTCTAGAGTAATCCAATCGTAATTTTGTTTTTCTAGTTAAAACGTTTTAGAAATGGAGGCTCAGTTAACTGTGTCAAAGCTAGACAATTGAATGACTTATTCCTGGAACAGAGTTTGGAGGTGGTATTGTGTTTTGGGGTGCTTTCTTTTCATTTATAGTTGTTTTAACTGATCTGCTCTCCCAAATGAGGACTATTAGTGTTTCAGCTGAATATAAACTTTGAAAAATTAGGGTTTGAGCTCTGGAAATGCCAATTTCTAGCTGTAGTTTTGGCAGTTCTTCTAATTTCTTTGACCCTTGAGTTTCTCATCTGAGAAATGAGAATAATAGCTGTTCTCAGGGTGGTTAAAGGGTTAATTATAAAGTACCCAGCGCAGTGCCAGGCATGTCATAGATGCTCAATAAACATTAATTTCTCTTTTTTTGTCAGTGTAATTAATGCAACCTGAACACAATGCTAAGTGAGACTGCTGTTGTTGGGAAAAGATTCTAGGGAAACTTGACTAGAACAATTTCTATCTCTATAGGGTAAAAAACATAGTTGATGATTTTCTTTTTTTAAGGAAAATCTCAGATATAATAAAGGTTGTTATTATTTGAAGCGAGAGTTAATTTTGGCCTGGAGTGAAATTTTAGATAGAGTAAGGGGGTGACAAAAGGAATGTAAAGAGCAGAATGTGACTTCAGTGGAGAAAAAGGCAGATTTCCCAACTCGGTAGTAATGACATTTGGGGCCAGAT
>NW_005316827.1:0-1034 GCF_000412655.1 Myotis brandtii
CAGTGCTTTGACTAGTGATTTAATTTCCTCTGAATGTTGTGGGTGCACACACTTCAGGTAATAATACAGAACACCAGGGAGCTGTTGGGTTTGAGTTGAGATCAGGAAAGTTGATTCCTCTCATGGACACAGCAGTCCCAGTGGAGCCTCTCCCGGTTTGGAGCTGCAGTTCGGGTCCTCTCCGCTGGCTGTCTGAAGGGACAGGTGAGATCCAGGCCCCCTGATCCCTTTGGCTTCTTTTGTTGAGATTTTCAGCACTGTATGATTACAGCTCTTTTGTGTTGTACTCAGAAAAAGAAATGACAGATAAAGTCATTTCCAAAAAGGCCCAGGTGCTCAAGGGCAGAGGAAGGTGCCTGAAGCCACAGAGGGCTTGGCAGGCTCTCTTCTGCTACAAGTGGCCTGAAACAACACAGATGGGTTGTGTGTGAGGTGATAAAATGCCTGGGAAGGTGAAACGATTCCCAAGGAGAGGAGCCGGCGATGGCCAATAAGGCATTAAATTGGCAAAGGAAGTGAAAATTAAAACACAAACTCACTGGAGCCACTGAGAATATACAACTCCCAAGTGCCCCACAAGTTTAGATGACTTAAATGAGTTTAATTGCTTACAAAAAGAGGTAAATGTACTTACATGGATCGGTACTTAAAATCATTTTGCTTTATTCTTCTTCTTAGTTTATCTTATTAAAGATAACTTGATATGCAGCCCCTCAACTTATATACAACAAAAGCAGGACACCACCGAAACAAAAGAACACTGAACAGCTGCAGGCCACACGCAATGCATTTTAACTTGTGTTATTTAGAGGTAATTGCAAATTCAATTAAAGTTGTATAAGTAAGCTAGAGATTCTGCATATTGTGAGGTCTGATCAAATAATTGAATGGATACCCCTCCCCTGGGAACTGACCTTGAGTCAACTTCACAATGGACATTCCCTTTCACTTAGGCCACATTCCCTTTCCCTGAGACCACAATCCACTTGCTAAGACTATTATCCTTCCCCTCTGGACCTTCCTAGGATCCAGAC
>NW_005316828.1:0-1034 GCF_000412655.1 Myotis brandtii
CTCAGTGGATAGAGCGTCGGCCTGCGGACTGAAGAGGTTGTTTTTCATACCGACCCATAAACTGAGTCAAAGGAAGTTTGGGTAACTTGACCAAGGTCACACCTCTGAGCTATTTAATGGCTCCGATGGCACCAGACATCAGCTTTCGGACTCTCAGATGAAGACCCTGCGAGCACTAGACAGGGTTTGGGCCAGGCTCTTTCTGGCTCTAAAATTCTATAACTCTCTGGGGACTCTGTGACCACGCTGCCACACACCTGTCATTCTTTTCAATTAATAAAATCACTCAGTTGGACAAAATTAATTGCTTCATTAAGATGGAGGAAATGCTATATTTAATCACTAAAAATGACATAAAGCCTCATTCATTTTAGGGGAACTTTGATATTTAAAATTTCAATACGGAGAAAGTTTACAGAATTGTCTAACAAGGAAAGGCAACACGTCTATTACTGCGTAGTATTTGATTACCTATGAACTTTGATGATGTCATTGAGCATCTAGTGAACTGTACTATTGCCTCCTTGCTCTAAAGCGCGTGTGCACACTGCCATTCTAATTGTTTCCAATGCTTAATTCCTTTCATTTGGAGTGGTGTTTCTATACTGAGCATTTGATGTCAACATTGTCACCCACTGAAAAGTACTCTGTAAGGACTTCCTGAAAACACAAGGCAAAGTAAACCCTTTTAAATCAGTGCATGGGACTTTACTGGCATCTGCTATGTGCCTGGCCTTAAGCGAAGCTTGTGAGGTGAAAAAAGAAAGTTTGTGTCTGTTTTTATCATGTGTTGCCTTTGCATCATCAGCCTACCTCCCAGCCCCTGCTGGCTAGTCCTGGGAAGTCAGTAATTGTATTAGAAGACAGCAGTAATAGTGATAAATGTGACATTTGGATAGATAGTATTCTAAAACTTTGTTTCCATGCACTTTCCCACACAATATCTCAATGACCTCTAAGGAAGGCCGAAAAACACACACACATTATTATGAGAAAACTGAGGTTCAGCAAATGTGACCTCCCTGAAATTTGGC
>NW_005316829.1:0-1034 GCF_000412655.1 Myotis brandtii
AAAAAGAAATAACTAATAGTTCTATTTATTAAGTAGTTTTGTACAAACAACCTAATAAGTATTGATGTCCCAACAACTTGGTGTCAAGACCATGAAGGGTCGGAGATTTTATCTTATGTGTAAGCTAATGAATTAGCCTGCCACAGTTTCATGGGTGTTGACAAAAGACATGAGACTCCTGGGTCAGAGATGAAGGAATGTATTACTCATGGCAGTAGCAATGCTTAGAGAGTGTCAGCATTTGCTCTGGTTTCCTGAGCCCCAATTCCCATGGGTCTAGTGAAGAGGCTGCAGGACACCTGCACATGCAGCGGGTTGTGTTACAGGATAGGTAACCTGGATCTCAGGTTACCAAGCTTTGGCAACCTGAACCTTTTATAATGGGCAGTAAACTTGCCTGGTCTTTGCCCTAGAGAGAGACATTACTTCTATTATGCTAGGTAGTAAGCAGACCTGCTCATTGTTCCAGAGAGAGTCACTATCTCTGTCTTCCAAGACTATTAGCTATGCAAACATCCTTGAAAAGATAGTCCGGATCAAAGGCAGTCAGTGCCTCTGCTTACAACGTATGCAAAACCATGAGAGAGCTCTACAGAGAATTGTCTTCCAATATTTAGTAGCCATCTGCAAAAATTATTATGCATAAATTGAAAGAAAACATGCTTTACTTTACTTTTAAATAACTGTAATCACTTGGTAATGGATGTGTATATCTGTTAGGCACTGCACAACACTCCAACCTTGGAATCAGATTGGATACCACCCACTCATTCTCTGTTTCACATTCATTTTCTCATAGTACTTATCTTTTAACACAGCAACCACTAAAAAGATTAGCTTCACAAAGTTATGATGTCATCAAAAAGGAAGTAAGGCTAGCTAATGTTGAAACCGTGAGCTGCCTCAAGCTACTAGTTTATGTGGTGTCTGTATGTTGAGAATCACTGTGTTCTCCTCAGACATTTGACATAACCTGTGTGGGCCTCTTGTGTTCACTGAGGCTCCCTTGGACAACTTGGTGCATGGTTTGGGAA
>NW_005316830.1:0-1034 GCF_000412655.1 Myotis brandtii
ATAATAGTCTTACACTACCTTTCAGTTATAACATGCAGTCATCACTCTACAATTTAAAAACTTCAATGAAAAGTAGTTCAATGGAATTGAAGACAGTGCATGGTAGCCAGTCTAATAAAACATTAAGGAACGAATTCATGTTCCCAAGAGTGTCTATCTACAGATACAGAAGCTGTTCTTCGTTTCCGATGGACATTCTGTTTGCGCATCTCAAAACACAAAGGGCGCTGACATACACATACCACAGTTTTTCCCTTTAAAGAGAGGTGCAACTATCCACACAGGCAAGACAAGGTTTCACATTTTAAATATGGTTTCCATTTGAAATCAAATTCCTTACAACGAGAACATGTCTTTAGCATTGGCAAAGGGAGTCCCCTAGGAAAAAAATGTAAACAGATGGCTGAGAAAGATCACCCACATGCTGCACACAGATCTTGAGGAGGCATTTCTAAGAATGAAGTGGCACTTCCCAGCCTGGGCCACTGCCCACCAGGATCCTTATTTAACCCACAGAAAACAGCGTTTATACCTCCAGCCAAGAAGAACCTCAGCAACTCTTTGCCCACTTCCCTCCCAGTAACCCAGACTAGTTTTCAACTCTCCCCAAGATTCTAAAAGAAGCTAAGTACCAACCGCTTGAGACAGATAATCCTCTAATAAATCAGTGTTCGATGATCAGCCCTGAACTAACATCTTCCCATCGAAACGGGCTGTTAAGCCCCAGCTACGCATATTAAGCATTCAATTTAATGTATGACACACATCTGTTCCACTTTCTCAGCGAGCAGAAGTTTCAAGATAACTTAAATCCCAGACTTAATCAAGGAGAAAAAAATTCTTGGCAGTGTTTAAAACTGATTTTTAAAATATAATCCAAATGAGAGAGAGAGAGAGAGACCATTTTGCTGTAACTAATGAGATTACATAATACCTAAATCAAATCTGTAAAATTACCTGAGCAGAAGCACTGCCTCTTTCAACGGAGTCTATTTATCTTTCCTTTGGTTGTGCCAACCTTTACCAAAGACCTT
>NW_005316831.1:0-1034 GCF_000412655.1 Myotis brandtii
TACTTATTATATAACGAATGCATAGTTTAATGTATAAGTAGTACATAGTACTGAACATCTGTGTAAGTAGTTCAAAATACACTGAATAATGCAGATTCCAAACATACATTGTTGGAGATAATGGTTTAGAAATAATGAAATATATCAATGGGTAACTAGAATCCAGTATGTTTCCTTATCAATATTAGCATATTTCATATGAAAATGATGCTTTATCTACAGGGTAGGCAAAGTTTGGAAAGATAAATCTTTTCCCAGACATACACAACCTACCTCCTACTTCCTCTAACCTTTAGGATTAATAATACTATTTCAAAATATCTTTGGACAGAGTTTAAATTATATATCATATGCCTAGGAAACACATGACAAACCAACCAACCATTTGGGCCACATTACCATCAGGCTAAAAACCTAAAAGCCAATTGGCCATTGTTAATTTTAATCACTTACCATATAAAGTGATAGATATATAAATTAGGGTATATTTGTTATGTATATTTATAAACATACATACTTATATGTATGCATAGATAAACATATGTTCTTTTTCAAATGTCAGGCCAGTTCAAAATATATGTAGACATAATTTCTTTTTTACAGAGTTATCTTAACTATACAAAGTGCTGAGAAAAATTTAGAGATGATCTATCCCACCTGTCATATTTTAAAAGCAAACAGAGCAAAATAAAGCAAACCTAGAGACTGAGAAACTCATATAAGGTCACAAAGCTTCAATCTGAATCTCATAATTCAAGTTTATTCACTTGTTTATTTATTGAGGGAATATTTACTGAGGCTCTATTATCTATGAGATGATGAGAAGTGCTCGTTCTAGTTAACCAGGTGTCATTCTCTTGAGGAAGTTTACTTTGCCTGGAAAATATATATATATATAAAAATATAAATAATCTTGATTCCAAGTTTCTGTCTTTTTCTCTTACTTGTTTTCAGTTTGTTCATTTGAGGATTGAAGTGGGTGATTTCATTGTAAAGTTGGTAGTTATATCAGTAGCCATTTAAGAAATAGATTC
>NW_005316832.1:0-1034 GCF_000412655.1 Myotis brandtii
AAAAATAAATAAATAAATAAATAAATAAATAAATTTTTGTGAGCACCTACTATGTGCCAGACACTATTCTAACTGCTGAGGGTTCAAGAGTGAATGAAATGAAGGAAGCCGCTTCTTCTTATGAGGGGAAGCAGACAATAAACAAGTCAAAGGAATATATTGTAGGTCAGGTAGTGATAGATGCTGTAGAAAAAAAGATGGCCCTGTCCTCAGAGAGCTCCCCATCCAACTTGTCTTTGAAAAGGATGAACATTTACAGTGCACAGAGGGCAGAAAAAAACCAAGAACCTATACATGCCACAGAAGACTCCAAGAGCGTAAATAAAGGTCAGTCAACCAGGGAGGGCTTTCCGGAGGAGGAGGTCACTAGGGTTTGGGCTGGGTTTTGTTGGAGAGAGTGGAAAAGGTGAGGAGAGGGCATAGGCATGGAGGCCATGTTGCGGGCAGGAGTCTAGTGGGGCCTGGAAGTGGGGACAGTAGGAGACACTGTCCTGGCTGCAGGGGTCAAAGGGAAGTGCTGTGTGGGAGGGGAGGGGCTGCCCAGGACCCAGCCTCTGAGACCTCTCCTCCAGGCTGTCCCCATCCACCCTGCTCCTGGCTTCTCCCTCCTGCTCCTGGCAGAACAGACTCACTCCGGAAGTTCTTGACAATGTGTCGAATGCAGAGATCTGTGAGCAGGGGGACGATGGCCAGTGACCACTCAGCATCCTCGGCGATGATCCTGCGCATCAAACGCACATTGGACCCCCGATTTGGACCCCTGGGCTTCCAGGTGGCTGAGAAGCTCTTTGTGAACATCGAGCCTGAGCTCGAGGGTTGGCCTGCAGCTTGAGGCGAGGTTGACGCTGTTGTTAGGGTTTCCTGCATGCTCATGACTGGCAACCCAGGGGCAGGTGACCCCGTGGGGATGGCCTTGTGACAGGAAGTTTCTCACACTGGCAGGTCCTTGATGCTGGTGGGAACCTGGGGCCAGAGGAGAGGGTAGAGGTATTACTTTGGAGGGTCTTGGTGGGCATTTATCGAGAGAGAGAGAG
>NW_005316833.1:0-1034 GCF_000412655.1 Myotis brandtii
GGCTGACGCTCTATCCACTGAGCCAAACCGATTAGGCTATTTTGAACTTTTTAAAAGAGTTTACTTGATATATTTTTTCTGGTAACTCTAAGTCATCTCTTTCGCCTCCCAAACTTAAAAAAAAATCCACTTTTAATTTAAAACACATACTGTGTTCCCTTCCTATGCACAGTATTTTGAACATAAGCATTCATTATTGCTGCTGGAGTATCATGATGCATTGATGTTAACCATTGAAGGGTTATAGGATCCACTAGATGGGCCAAGATTGCTATACATTTTATAGTTTTTTAAAAATCTATGCTCTATTTCTATCAGATCTAATATTTTAATTCTGACAACTGTCCTTACAGGCTACCTGTCCTAATCCCATCTACTTCACACTTTGGTTTTAGTTTGCTACTTCTGATATCTATAGATTGTAATATCATATCACCACACTAATTTGAATAAATGTTTCTCTTGGTGTTAGTGAGAGCTATTTTGGTTAATTAGAGATATATTTGATGATGATTCTGTAATTGGTTTAGCTGGTCCATAGGGAAGAGAATAAATCCCAGAAAGTTTGGGATAGCTAATATAGTTCATTCATTCAGTCATCAAATAAGTACCTACTACGTGTGTTCCATCAGCACTGTATGGTGAAAATACTATTCCTAGATGTTAGGAGGCTTGGGGACAGGATTGATCCTAGCCTGCTGCTAAATACATCTATACCCTTAGGCTAGACAAGTTCATATTGTGAAAAATATGAATTATAATACATGTTGTGAGCATCAATGAGATCTCATTATTCCTGTGAATGCAAGGGAGGGGGTAGTGTTTGGGAGTGAGGTGGAGAATACAGCAGAGTTGGTTGAACATGGAGTGGCGTTCCCAAAGAGTGTGCTGAAGGGATAGGGAAGGAGAGATGGACAGGAGAAAGCTTAGGGTAGAGAACTGGAGACAAGACAGGCTTACATTTTGAGCGGTGACTAGAAAAACAAGAACAGAGCCAGGTGGACTTGGTCCTGATGGCAGGTGCATAAGCACTC
>NW_005316834.1:0-1034 GCF_000412655.1 Myotis brandtii
ACGCTCTATCCACTGAGCCAAACCAGCTAGGGCTCGTGATGCTTATGAGATGTGGGTTGGGTTATCTGATTTCTTCCTATGGGAAAGAAAGAAAAGGGCAGATGTTTCCTATCAAACATCCCATTTCCTCGTCATTGCTAAAAGTTACTCAGTGGGTACAGGGTTACAGAATATGTGGTTGGTCGGTCAGCTGAAGGCCCAGCTGATAATTACTTGATTTGAATTTGTAGCCCAAAATCCTCTAGCTAGAGTACCAGAAATCTTAAGGTTGAGATTTATATTGAAAATGTAAGTGCCTTGTGTATTTCTCCCTTAAAAAATATGAATGTTGAATGAGTTTGTAGGTGTCTTTGTATAGGGAGTCTCTAAGCCAAAGCTCTAAACTCTTTTCCCACCATTTAGAAATATTTTCAACAGCTGGTCATCTAGACAGAATCTTCCATGTAACACATTACATGTTGAAAGGTAGTAATTTTTATTACCTTTATTCAGGAAAGGGGGAGAAAGCATCTCAAGTAAGTGAAAACTTACTGAGCTATAAACAACCACATTTCGTCTGGGGCTTTCTGGCACATTTGTATACGTTCGTCTAACAGACATATGTGCTGTGTGTGGCCAACTATGCCAGAGAGCATCACCACTGCTGAGGCGGAATAGCCTAGGATTCTGTTCTTCTTCAAGTAGTCTGAATTTAAATCTTTCCAGCCTCGCTCTCAGACTTGAGCATGTGGCGGTTGTTACTCAGCCTGCTGTGCTCATCATTTTACAGTGTAGACGTGCATCAGATCGTCAGGTTGTACACCTTAAATATGCACAATTCCTAGTCCTCAATTACACCCAAATAAAGCGGGAAAATAATAAAATAAAAGCTAACGTTCACCATTTGGGTTAAGTAGGAACTATTCAGGAACCAGACTCATGTACCTAATCCCCCTACCCTCAGCCCCTGACAAGCACCTATCTGCTTCTGTCTCAATAGTTTTACCTGTTCTGGATATTCCATCTACAGTGGGGCCTTGACTTACGAGTGTCCC
>NW_005316835.1:0-1034 GCF_000412655.1 Myotis brandtii
AATTGTCTCTATTCGCCTATCCATTCACTAATTTGAAAAAATATTAAGCATATTAAGAAAAGGTGAGTTCGAAGGAGACCTGGAAGGTGATTTATATTTCTTCCGTCAGAATGGCCTAAGAATTGCAAACCACCATGGAGTGTTCAGTGTTTCATTTCAAAGGCAGACACTGTGCCAGTTATCTGCTATGTATTCAAGGATGAATCAAGCATACTCACTGTTCTACAGAATTTCCTCCAGCGGTAGAGGATATGGGTCTGTGAAGAATAACGGCAATGGAATAACTCCTACGACAGAAATATAAAGAAGAGGTTATTGGCATGCACAATAGGAAGTACTTTGGCCTAGAAAGGACCTGGAATATTGTTAGAGAAGCTGACATGAGCTGAGCTATTCATTCATTCATTTAAAAAATTGTTTTATGGGTGGTATTTTTGTGCCATGCATTCTCATTTTCTCTTATAACCTTCCTTAAAGGATGAGTCATTTTTTCTCCCCAGGAAAAGGAAGACTTTTACTGCATCTCTTTGGATAGTAAGTAGTCCCTTTAATTCCTTAGCCAACCACACACTTCCTACAGCCAAGTTATTTGGAGACTTAATCCTAATGGTCTAGTAACCAAGAACTCAGGGAAGTGCTATGCTTATTATTACAGCTTTGTTGCAGCAGAGAGAATTAAAATCAGAACCAGCGAAAGAAAAGACACATAGGTCAAAGTCTCAGAGGATCCCAAATGCAATGCTTTCAAGGCTTGTTCTTTATAGAGTCAGTATATGTCACCCTCCCAGCACATAAATGTATAATAATATGCACAGACTATTGCCAACCGAGAATGCTCTTTCGAGTTCAGTGTCCAGAGTTTTTACTGGGGTTTCATTGTGTAGGCATAGCTGATTGAATCATTGGCCATGTGATTAAATTCAATCTCCAGCCCTCTTTCCCTCCTCAGAGGTTGAGCTGATACCACATGGCTCAACGCTGGAACCCATTCATTATATGGTTGGTCTTTCCAGCCTGGGCAACCCCTATCCAGA
>NW_005316836.1:0-1034 GCF_000412655.1 Myotis brandtii
CTGTGTGAAGCTGTAGCTTCCTGGTGAAGCTTCCCAGCTGAATATGCTCAACAATGTCTGACTCTCCCTTTGATTTCTTCATTTATTAACATTAGCTCGTCACCATGATAACATGCCTAGAAAGCAAAGATTTTTGTGTCTTATCAAAATAATTTTCTGTGCTTCATCAGGTCTTTGATTGGTTTTGATCGCAACTATTTAACTTTCCCATGAATAAATAAATAAAAATTAATGTGTGAAATTATATGGGAAATGTTATCAAATAAGTAGTACATAGCCTTCTTTATATATATCTGTTTAGGTATATAGTATTCTAAAAATTATTTGAAATTCCTGGAGATTTATATGTCCTGGTATAATGTTATTAGTCATAATCCCATTATCTCAAAATGATGTGTGTCACAGAAATAAGCAAATTTTCATGTCATTTGCATTATAACTATCATCAGATCTTTGACCACGACGCTTTTTAAATTCTTTATCATTTCCAGAAAATTATTGTTCTACGTTGATGCTTTTGAAAATGTGTTTCATCTGCAAAGAGATTCATGGACTGTAACCTGAATACATGTTTCTGATAAACTTTTAAGTCATACCATTGAACTGGGTAAGAGTTTATAGAACTTGGTGGCTTCATAAAGCTGCTAACAGAAAATCAAGTTTAACAAGAATTAATTACATAAAAATAAATGAACTAATAAAAATGCTTATAATTTTAATGACTTATTTATTTGAAATATTACTTATTTTTTAAAATATTCATTTTTTCTAGATGTAAAGAAACCTTTTTCTCTTTTCTTTTAAGCTATCTATAACTTAGAACAATTGGTAAAATATATAGCTCTGTGAAAAAAGATGAAGCAATTATCTTTTCTCCCTACATAATCTTTCCAGAATTAAGGAACTCTCAGTGAGTATTCTTATTTTAATAGCAATATAGATATTTACATAAGTTCAATAAGAATCTGTTCTCCTTGTGAAAGGACACAATCCAAATCCAAATTGGTTATATTACCAAGGCTTTGGTTGGAATG
>NW_005316837.1:0-1034 GCF_000412655.1 Myotis brandtii
TTCCATTGATTTTCAGAGAGAGTAGAAGGGAGAGGGAAAGACAGAAATATAGATGTTAGAGAAACACATCAAATGGTTGCCTCCCGCACAAGCCCTGACCAGGGCCCTGGCAGGGGAGGAGCCTGCAACTGAGGTTCACGCTCTAGACCAGAATTGAGCCCAGGACCCTTCGGGTCCGCAGGCCAAGGCTTCATCCACTGAGCCAAACTGGCTAGGGCCTGATTCCCCATTCTTGAATGCGGTGGGACTTGAATCTCTCCGTCCTTTTTCTTCTCTGTCTCATTTGGGACCCAGGCCGGGTAAAGTCCTATCATATTCTCCCTGCTCCTGGCCTCTCTTCCCCTTTTATCATGTTAGACATGAAGACCACGACTTTGCCTGTCACTGTCTTACCTCTGAAGGCACGTGGCCTTCAATAGATGTCTTTTGTTGTAAGAAAAAAAATTATTTTAAGCCCTGAAGTATCTTCCTACTACATTTCCTAGGGAATGTGCCACCAACATCAATCGCAGGCCCCATGCTTAGAACCACCAGCCCACACTGATTCGGGGGCAGTGCGAGGGACGGAGCTGGTGAGTCCCTACCATTTTTATGACATTACATCCCCAGTCTATCTCATTCGTCGCACAGAGGGATAAAGCCCTTAACTACTGAAAGAACATAAAAAAATAGATTTAGGAATAATACTTTTTATGATAGCATTCTGTATACTGTGAAAGTTATGTTCAATTCTGCAGTACTTTATGGAGCTGATAAAGTAGAACAGGCTGGCTTCCCAGCGAACAGTGTATTTTATATCCATTTAAAATGTTTTCTCTTCAATTGAATTACTTTTTGAGTAATTATAATAAGACTAATCTGGGCTTAATGAATTCATGTACGAATACTTTAGATGGCGTTATTAAAACCGCTCTGATATGAAACTATATTAAACTCAATCCCTTCAGCAGCCAGTGTTTTTCTTTCAAAAGAACGGCGTACGTGACTTGCTCTGAATTCCTTTAAGTCAGCTCACCAACAAGTCATAAGGAGCC
>NW_005316838.1:0-1034 GCF_000412655.1 Myotis brandtii
TGGTGGTGGTGGTGGTGATAATGCTGAAGAGGCCACCATTGGAACAAGTTGGGTCCTAAGCATCTTAGAATGTGACACATGTTTCTGTCCTAGTTGACCATGTGGTCCCAGAACCTGGGTCCAGCCTGCTGACCGCCTTCGAGAAGTGGCATGAAGCAGCTGACACCAAATCCTGCTGTGACTACTCCCTCCACGTGGACATCACAGGCTGGTCCGATGGCGTTCGGGAGGAGCTGGAGGTGCTGGTGCAGGACAAAGGTCAGTTCACGCCCTGGGATTGGGGCGCAGTTCTGGAATCCCTGGCTCTGTGGTGGATCTGATTGTATGGAGTTAAAATCCCTTTATCTGCGTGCCACGAGCCCAACTTTGAGCTGTGTACTGCGACAAACTGGAGAAACAGGACCCTCTTTAAGGAGCCTGTCTTCCCCTTCAGGCCCTGAAGGGACCCCTGTTCATAGAAGAACGCCCGGTTGCATTCGCCTGGCACACAGGCCTCGCTGACCTGGGCTGGCTCTTCTTTCTCCACCATAAACTCATCTGGGCACTGTTGTCCTGGATGCCATCGCCTAAATCCTGCTACCCCGCTGGGCCTTGGCTCACGCTGCTCCCACCAGAATGCCCTTCTACCCTGCTCCCCACTCAGCTCTCACCTCTCCAGTTGCCCCAGTCAGGGCGGCTTCACCTCCTGCATATCCAGAGCAGGTTACGTGGGCTTCTTTGAGGCACCGTTTCCATTGTTCTTGGATGGCAGGACTCTGGTTGTCCGCCTGGCTCCTCCATTGAACCCTGAGCTCTGTGAGGGAGGGGGTTGAGTCTTCACATCTCGGCATCCCACTCCGCTCCCCTCGGCTCCGCCAGGTGGCTCTGCACAGTGTAGATGCTGACAGTGTGCATCCCATCGCGTGGAGGGGAATCGAACAGAAGACACGCGGAAGCCAAGAGCAAGAGAACAGGGGTGCACCAGGGCACGAGGCTGGAGAGGGGCGTTCCGAGGGCCGCCTGAGGAGGCAGCCTGAAATGAATGTGATTCTTCA
>NW_005316839.1:0-1034 GCF_000412655.1 Myotis brandtii
GATGCTCAACCACTGAGATAGGCAGGCCAGGTGAGAATGACCATTAATATTAGCTACCTCAGTAGCCCTATGGAAATTTTCCATAAGAATAACCTGGAATGAAACCCAATGCATTAAGCAGACACTGAGGGATTCTGATGGAAGCTGGGGAAAGACCTCCAGAGATCTTCCCAGCATGCCTTTTGCTCCAGGGCATGTGCAGCGATCCCTTTATGCTTTTCTAGAATAAAATTTAAACAAAAGAAAAACAAAGGCTCCCTTAAGGGAGTACTGGAAGTTTAAACATTAATCTGAGAACAGCCTAGGAGAATTTGATTACAAGTCTGAGTCAGCCTGTGCATAACAGACAAGGAATGAAGAATTTGAATAGGAAAGTAATATAATGAAAGCCATGTTGAGGACAAATCACCTGACTTAGATCAACAGTTTGATTCAGGAGACTAAGATGTTACCTGCAAGATGACTAAATGGGTATTACCGCAGTCTAGTTTAATATAGCCCAAAGAATTTTATACGAAATCAAGATGGTCTGAGTTGCAATAAAAATCTAACCGCAAATTTGCACATAGCTCTGAGTGTCTCCTTCAAAAGAAAAGGAAACAGAGTCCCATTTCCTATCACTTTTAGAAATGTGAACGATTTTGTGTATGAAATCAAATGCATGCAACTATCCTTCCACAGTGATTTCTCAGCTCTAAGACAATGTGAATCTATATTAGTACTTTACATCTTTACTTATAATCCAGAATCCCAAACACAGACGAAATTAAACTCAGTAAATTAGCAATAGCTTTTACTCAAACTGTTTCTCACTAAATAATTTCAATATACTATTGGTTTGGATTAACATTACTGATTGATTTACCTCTTGAGTAATGTCAAAGCCTCTAAGCCATTTTTCAACTTCTTTGTATTCTCTATGGAGGCCATTTAGTAGGTAGAATAATTTTCTCCAAAAATGTTCATTTTTTAATCCCTGGAACCTGTTAGTAAGGGACTTTTCAGTTGTGAGTAAGCCAAAGATCTTGAGATAG
>NW_005316840.1:0-1034 GCF_000412655.1 Myotis brandtii
ATGAGGTGTAAAACTCGCTTTTCAAGGTATTTTTAACCTGGAATTCTGTAATGATACATGCATGTTTGACGTGTCAGTCAAGAATAAGGGCATTTATAAAAAACAATAAATAAATAAGTTAAAGCAAGTGAGTAAAGGGTGTGCTTAGATGATTTCTATCATTTTGGCATTTCTTTAATGAATTAACCAGCAGTGAGTAGAATTGGTATTTTGATAGAAAGAGAGAGATATATTGCAAGCTCTTTAGGCTTATTATACTAACTGGATGACAAAATTACCCTGACTGGGTGGCATGAAATAAAGCCACAATTCCTCACTGCTTGTTTGCTGTGAAGTTGTTTTCAGGTAATTCAAATGAGCGGGGACAAAGCAAAACGTTTGGGCAAAAGCCAATAATAAGTAGCAAACATGTTTACATACCCATCCCAACTCTTTGTGTAGGAATTTCAGCCCTGCAGAAAAGTTTGCTAAGTGAACTCTTTCACACAGCTTGACCTTCACACAAAATAAGACCAAATAAAAAGTGGAGAAAGGAAGGAAGGAAGAGGGGAATGGGGCATTGTTTGCAGGGAATGCTCCGGGCACTGTGAAAACTTTTCACTTTTCTGAAGGAAATGCAGTACAGCAGATGGCTAGAGTGGAAGTGAGATAAACATAGGAACTGGAAAAGTAAGCAATACATTCTAACAGGTTCTGTATCGAAGATCTGGGGAAGTAGAAAGATTAGACAAGGAACTGTTCTGAAACTTGACAGTGGCCGTATCTTACCGAGCCTTACGCACAGAGCAGAGGTGGAAAGTGGAATTGCACAGACAGGAGGCTGTGATTATATTTTTCTGACAGTGAGAAGGGAAGGTCTTTTTAAGGCCTATTTTTCAAAGATAGAGATTTATCACGTTGGAAATCTGTAGTACAGATGTGCAAAAAACACTTTCCCCCGCCTACCTATTTAACAATGGGATTTGATGTAATTTCTGTTGTTGCCTTAGACTTAGCACAAGGCACTGTACTTGGGATTTTAGATAAGCTTTTTT
>NW_005316841.1:0-1034 GCF_000412655.1 Myotis brandtii
TTTTTTTTCTTGTGATGTATCTTAAATATTTGTTCTCTATTTTTGTCTTTGTTTTCTAGAAGTATCATATATATATGATACCACCTTTACTTGTTTTATGTTTCTGCCTTGGGCTCCTTCCAATCTCAACCTTTCTGCATTGAATTGAGTTTAATTTCAATCACATGGAATAATACTCAGTGTAATTCTCATTTCAACTCAAGTTTACTCTTATTCCTATGGGATTAAAATTTAATTTACTTAGTGGGCCCTTCTCTTTTGTCTGAAATTGGGGCTCTATTAAGCATATAGTAGTAGTGCTTTTGAATAAAATAGAAAGGAATTAGATATTTATGGAAGTCAAACAAAATTGGACAGGAATTGCATATAAATCCATCTCCTCTCATGTTTTTAAGTACTACATGGGCATTTAATATTTATTTTGTTCAAATTCTAACTTTCTAGATTTCTATAATTTAATTAACCTTCTTCACTCTGTGCTTCTACATTTCCTTGTATGAAATTCCTTGATAGCATTTACCATTTGACTTATTATATAAGGATACAGAAGTCATATTGATGGAGTTTCTGCATGCCAATTCTGTGCTGTGATCTCTCATTGAGTTCCAGCAGCAATCTTTTGGAGTCAATGCCAATCATCTCTGAGTTATACTAAATTTCAGACAAGTTTGGGAATCTGTTTTAATTCACAACCAACATACAGAAGGGTTATCCAGGGCTATCCAAATCCAAAATTCAGTTTGGGGTCTCTAATTATGCATTTTAAATTTTCTCACTAGACTGTAAACTACTTAAACTCAACAATATTGTTCTGCTTCTTGCCCAAATCTGTATTTCCTCATCAAATTTTAAACTATGACACTGTATTTTCAAATAAATCAGATTGCATATGAACTCGGTTAATAAGTATGTTCATGATACATAGGTTTAAATGATATTCCAGTTTTGCAATAAAAAATAATGTTGATTCCCAAAGTGGTTTTAGAGAGGTACAAAAACCATTATATTTTTAGGGTTAACATTTGTGACCAAAA
>NW_005316842.1:0-1034 GCF_000412655.1 Myotis brandtii
TGGAGAAGGTGCAGGCTGGGCTGAGGGGAACCTCCTCCCATGCACAAATTTTGTGCACTGGGCCTGTAGTCTATTAATAATTAAGGTAAAATAATGATATTTTCCAATGAACTACAGTGAATTTTACCACAAATAATTCTTTCCCAGAGAAACTTTTAAATAATATGTTTGGGGGGAAATCCCAAAAGGATGGTCTGAGATGCAAGAAAGAATGGGGGGATGGCATGGGGGAGATGATGTGAACATATAGGAAGAATGCCAGGAGAACATAAAGGCACCATCTATAAATCTATTGGGAGTCCTAGGACAGATTCTTAGAAGGCCCTCAGAAGGAACCAACCCTAGGGACACCTTGATTTGGAATTCTAGCCTTCAAGTCTGTGAGACACATTTCTGTTATTTAAGTCACAAAAATGGCATAAATGTATTAAAATCTAAATAAAAGTTATCTGTATATAACAACAACAATAATATCAATTGTGCTTGACTAAGAAGAAAAAAAGTAAAAGCACAAACAGAATGATCTGTGAAATATGTTAAAGTTGACCAAGTGAAAGATTCCTAAGGTATTTGAATCATTCATAGGACAGTGGTCAATAGTGAAGGATGCTTGAAAAATGAAGGCCTAAACTCAAAACTCCCTAATTTCACAAGATAAAAATCAATAAAAAGTAGGAAAAAGAATATTTTCTACTGACATGTAAAATAAAAGGAGAAAAATGTCAGAATAACGAGGGAGAATCATGGAACACTAAGATGAAGAATGAAGTCCAAATATACAAACATCAAAGGTACTAAATTTATAAATTAAACAAAAACAAAGAAAGTGTAACTAGATAACCAAACAACATTCCACAATGTGCTGTTTACATGAAACATACAACAAAGCATGAAGTCTCAAAAATAAAGGTTGGAGCAGAAAACTGGAGGGGATATATTAATACAGAAAAGTAGGCTTTAGGGCAAACATATATATATATTATCCCAAGTTCAAAGGCTGTTTACCCATATCTTCAGAAAAAAAATCACTTCTA
>NW_005316843.1:0-1034 GCF_000412655.1 Myotis brandtii
CCACAGGCCAACACTCTACCCACTGAGCCAAACCAGCCAGAACTTATGGGGTTCATTTTTAAGTGGATGATTAACTTGCAATCAATTGTCCTCTCTAGACTTTAATTTCCTCATTTATTAAATGGCAGATATTGACTAAGTTGTTTCTAAAACTCTTCAGGCTAGACACTTAAAAAAGTTAATACTTGTGTACAAAAATTTGTAAGATTCCTAGAACTTTCTAAATAGAAAAAAATACAACAAATTATCTTCACTTCATAATTGCTTTTAGGGTTATAATTAGCCATTGAAATGATAGAATTATGTAGAAAGAATGAGACAAATAAATGAGGTTCTCTTCTGACCTAAAAGAAATATACTTCCACAAAAACTGACAAATTTTGACCTTTTCAATATCTTCCAGTATCAGAGAAGTATGTATTCAAAGGGCATGTTTATTTCATAATTGAATGAATTAAAAGGTAAATCAAGAGCCAAACAACTAATTCCCTATCATTCATCTTAAACAATAGCATAATAAAATTATATTTACTTATGCTATTCCTTTAATGTACATTGTATATTAGAATGTTAGAAGTTTGGGAATCTGTGGGAGTGAATAAAATTGATATTAATAAAAATGTAAGATGATGTCATTTTTTTCTTTTTTGCAAGGAAAAGAAGCACAGTATTGAAAATACAATTTAAAAGAATATACATGTCCCATTTGTTGGTCTGCAGTAAGGTTTTATGTGCCTTATCCTTGCTAACCTAGCTTTTAGTTCTTGTATTTTAACTGCTGAGTTAGTTAAGGTATGCTTGCTCATTTATTGAGCAAACCCCAAACCTATTGAAAAAACCCAGGATGGGCCACAGTGGAACAAAACTATGACACCCTTGCCAAATGTTAACTTTCTATTGAGAAACACTAAAAATATGAATAATAGGAGGAAGCCAAAATAATACCAATTGGTAGCACATGAATTAAAAATATTCTGGGAATCTGCTGATTCTGTATTTATGAAGTGGTAACAATAAAACAGGAACTAAATACT
>NW_005316844.1:0-1034 GCF_000412655.1 Myotis brandtii
AATGTTGCAGCCTCCCTTGATAATATGTTCTGGGGTCTCTCAACTCTTTCAACGGAGTGAGCTTTTTTAACATCTAAATTAGCTTGGCTGAAGTTTTTCACAGTTTTCTTGTAGCACAATAAAAATTGCTCACCATCTAGTTTCAACGTTGCAAGTATGTTCTGTTCAGCCTGTGCAGTTTTTATTTTTTCATTTACAAAGGCAGAAATCTGGCGAGACGAGGCCCACTTTCCCAGCTGGCAGCAATTGGCTGTAGTCAGAGAATAGCTCTCCGCAGTGGACAGGGCATGGCCCTCCAGCCTGCTACAAGCTCACCCCTCCCGCTGCTCTCACCTGACCAGAGTCACTTTTTATGTGTGGTTCCTGCTTGGCCCCCCACAAGTGTCTGCATTTACAATCCTGCCCTGTCCAGTGTGTCTGTAATATCTGTGTTCTTGAACCCATCTTCCCTTGTTTCTACATAGGATGCTGTTTTGTTATTTCTGTGCTAAAACTAATTCTCCATGTTCCATTCCATCCAGGTATCCTTGAGACTTGAGGTAGTGGGCGAGGTTGTATCTTGGGTCCTTCACATATGTGATCTTTATGTACTGTTTTCCCCAACAACCTTCTCCCCTTAACTTACAGTGGATGCCATTAGAAGCCCTGCAGGGCTAAGGGTGTCTGTCCTGTGGACCCGATCCAGGTCTGGGCTGCTGCTGACCCCCTTGGCACACCTCGCTTTGCTCCCTGTGTATGCCCTTTCTGTCCCCACAACAACCTTGGTTAGATTTTTCTCAGCTCTGGGTCTCTGAGCTCATCCTGCTAGGACTATTCTTCCTGATGTTCCTGCCATTCACCCAGCCTAGAAACCCCGCACTCAAATGTGAGAGCCTGAGAGGCAGAGCAGGGAGTGCTTCAAAGTAGACAAAGGATGGACCAAGGAATCCGTGCTGTTTCTTCTGGTTCATTCTGTAGTGGCTTCTGCAAGGCCTGGAGTGGAGAGAAACCATTTACCACGAGTTGACCCACTCAAAATAATGAATAGCATTTGG
>NW_005316845.1:0-1034 GCF_000412655.1 Myotis brandtii
TAATAATCAGCTGGTGTGGACGTGGTTCAGTACAACCAGCGCAGCTGTGTGTCTGTCCTCAGCTGCCCACAGACCACGTGCTCGGCTACAGAGCAGGCGCTCAGTGAAGATTGTTGACTCCCCCCCTTTCTGAGGTACCTTTAAATGAATGATGTGCCCCTTGGAGACAATGCCCATGTCCTTCAAGTCTTCTTCCTCCAGGAGCAGCAGCCGCTTTCCCGTGATGTTGTTCTCCTTAAACAAGCTCGCGTACACGCTCATCTCTGCTGAAGAGTCACCTGAAGGGAGGGAGTAGGAGGCAGAATAAAATTAGATGACATCATGTCCACAGCGAAGTTAACTCCATGAATTAAGAAGGTAAATTAGTCCACTTGCCTTTTCTGACGAGCTGCTGAACCCAAAAATACTGTGAAAGAGAGGACATACAGAGTTTTCAAGATTCATACATGATCCACAGCCAGACTTAGCAGTAAAATCCATAGTTCTCAAGAGGTTAAAATATCTTTAATTTTGGCTCAACCACAAGGTAAAATAGAAAATTTTCTTTTTATGATTTTAAAACTTCAAGCTTTCACATTGGAGCTCCTTCTCTCTCTCTCTTTGGGGGTCTTGGACACTTGACGGATGTTGGTTTTCCTCCTTAACTGGGAGGAAAAAGTATTTTAAAATCCTTTCAAGAAGGTTCTCATAATGGTTTTCCATCTGTGTCCCCGGGGCTGTTGAGGGGCACTGGTTTCACCAGCAATTGTGTGAGTAACAGGGACCATACAGCAGTGGACAGAGAAACGGGTAGACTTTGTCCTCCGCTCTGGGCCTGGTCACTAAGTAGGTGTGTGGCCCAGACAAGCTAACGCATGGAGCTTCTTATGCAGGATGCGGTTGGACCCAGTGCTTGGGTTTCACTTGGCACATGTTCACTGGTAGCTTCTCACATGACCCTGGGCCAGGGAGATAGAAGGGAGGCCAGATCCAGTCCCACCAAGTCTTTGGGGGGCCCTTGATCCTGGAATTTTATTTAAATGGTTTGAACCCCA
>NW_005316847.1:0-1034 GCF_000412655.1 Myotis brandtii
TGGTATCAGGAACAGTGTTCTGCTTAGTTGTGTATTTCAGTTCAGGAGATGGTGTTATGCATATATGTTTCAATCTGCCTGTATTGTGTCACTTCTTTCCATAGGTAGATAAGTGGAGATTTTGTTTGTCATGTCTAGGTTACTTTGGAACATGCAACCCCATAGCATTCCATGTCACATCAGTGCAAATTGTACTGTTAATCATTGATTCTATTGAAGGCAGTTATGTGAGAGATCAAAGCTGAGCAGGCATGTTCTCGCTCTCTGTAGTCCTGTTTGCAAGGTGGGACTCAATTTGGTACGTTAGAAAGGACTGACAGCGAAGGAGACGCTTGATTATGTGATTTGCTATTTAGTTTTTAAGAAAGGAAGTACTCCGGGAAGTAAAGCGTTTTTAAAAATAAGTGTATTTTGTGTTTACTAATACGGAATAGTTCGGTCAGCTGACTGAAACATGACATTGATCATGTGACGTGAGTGAGTATGGAACAATAACTGCTTTCTTGGGACAGTGCCAATTAAATAGCATTACAGTGAATGGTATATTTATTGACAGTTTGTAATAGGACTTGAAATGAGACTCAATATGATTATGCTTCCTGTTTTTTATTTTAGGAAGCAAAGTATTACCTAGAAAATAAGATCTACAATAGTTTTTTTAGATGCAATTTAATCTCTTTATGATGCTCTTTAGATTCAGGTTATTTGCTATAGCAAATTTGAAAGGCATAGGTACTGTAAACACAGCTTAGTTAATTTTCTTTGATTTGTACAATTTATTTGAGAACTTATGCATTCCAGATATATGGCACTGTATTAAGTAACAAATTTATTGTTTTGTTTTGATTAAGATAGATTTTCTTGGAGTATATACACATTTAGAAATTTTAAATTTTAGAATTTAATTTTTAGAGTACAATTTTTAATTTTAGAATTTTTTTATGTTGGGAGTATAAACCTCAGGATTTGATATAGTTGATTTATTTTAAGTGAGTTTTAAAAAACTTATTTGTAAACTTAAAAAGAATGATCTA
>NW_005316848.1:0-1034 GCF_000412655.1 Myotis brandtii
TGCATACACATGCACACTGGCTAATTAACGTGCACATACACACATGGCACACATGTTCACACGTGCACACTGGCTAACACGTGTGCAGACACACAGGTCTAACACACGTGCACACACACACAGAAAGGGGTTCCCCAGCCCAGTGGTGTCTGAAAGCACAGAGGTACCAGCTGTTCCCTGTGTCCTAGTCCCTGACTCCTGGTGACCTCACACCACCAGCATCGGCAGCATCAGTCATTGGCTTATTCCTAACTAGGGAGCCACTCACATTACCCAGGAACCCACTCTCGCCTATTAAATGACCAGGCGGCGTCCCTAAGGCATACATGTGAGGAGGAGAATGACACCCAGCACCCGGGAATGCAGACTCTGGCCCCATGAATGAGGCGCTGACCCCGCACGGCCTTGGCAGCCTGGTGCCCCATGTGGGGGATGGACAGACAGATGGACGAGGCAGCGAGCTCCTGCCGCCCCAGCTCGCATTCTGCTGGCCCACATTTCAGCCTGAATATACGGAGCTATCTACGCAGTGTGACGGGCGGGGGCGTTTCAGATTCGCCCCTGAAGTGGGCCCTGCTGAGGAACTAGGGGGCCGGGACAAGAGAGCAGCAACCGTGGGTCCGGCTGTGTCGCCACTATGGACGCTCACCCACTGGCCAGTCACAACTGCCCAGATTCACACTGACTTCTGTGTGTCCGTCCCTCTCCTGCCAGCAAGTGTGAGCTGACAGACGGACATGGGCAACTAGGCAATAGTGAGTAACAACCACCTTTAACAGGCAGGTTCTGAAGAGCAAAAGGATCCCAAGTAGCAGGGCCCACGCTCTGCTGACGGACCCCCGGGCAGCCAGTGGTCGGGCAGATAAAAGGGCTGGTCTAGAAGGCAGGACTCACCCCCGGAACTGGGCCACGTCCCTGGATTCAAAGCTGGCGTTCAGGCTTCTCCTTGCGATGGAGTAGGTGGCAAGGCGGTCGTAGCTGGGAAGGAGATGCCGTTAGTGCGTGAGTGTTCACGGGCGCCCGCCGAGGGGGGG
>NW_005316849.1:0-1034 GCF_000412655.1 Myotis brandtii
CATTTTGCAATATATACATATATCAAATCATTATGTTAAAATAATGCAACATTATATGTCAGCTATGTATTAGTAAAAGTAGAAAAGTAAAATAAAATGGAACTTATGATCAGACTTTACATAGTTATTGTCAATAGTAATAGTTTATATAAAATTCCTGAGTGATGCCTGGGGCTATGATTATCGTTCATTGAAATAAGCATACTACTTACTAAACTTTGCATAAGAAACAGAGTAGCTAAGGACATATTGATTAATGGTTATTTTTATCAGCTTTAGGTAACGCAATTTAATGTGATACTGTTTAAAAATTATATTTATTTACCTAGTTTTTAAGTAGCTAATGTGGTTTGCTGTAAGCCATTGAAAACCTAACCTTTTGCTCTCAAGTTAAGAAGTACAGTCACCCAAGAAACAAGTGTTTAGGTCAGTCCCCGCATTTGATACTGAAGAGGGAAGGACTTGGCACGCCTGTCTGACCCTTGACCTTGCCCCGCAGGGAGGAGCTGGTGTCCCCCGAGGACCTGCTGGAGTGGCTGCGGCCTTTCTGTGCTGATGACTCACGGCCCGTGAGGCCCCGCGTGCACGCGCTGCAGGTCCTGGGACAGTCGTTTGACCTGAGCGAGGAGGACGGCAGGCTCCTGGTGTTCTTCCGGACGGACGCCATCCTCAAGGCCACGTGGCCCCAGCGGCAGGTGAGGAGCGCTGCTTGGAATGTTCTCCCTGGTCACAGTCGGAGGTCGTTGGGTGCTCACTTGACGCTGCCTCCAGGGAAGCAGCCAGCCTGACAGGGCGCTCCTCCGTCTGGCTATTGGGGGCGACATTGTGCAGAGTCCCTTGAACTTTCCCCGATGGCCGCCTGTGCCTGTGCAGAGCCGACGGCTTTGTGCTCACATGTGCGGTCGTGTTTCTCTTCATGAGATACAGTCAGGGCCTCCCCGGTGTTGGTTAGTTATGGTGGCTCCCCTTTCCCGGGGGAGAAGCAGGGCTGAAGGGAAGCGCAGTGGCAGCTGAGCTGGTTCACTTCTTTCCTG
>NW_005316850.1:0-1034 GCF_000412655.1 Myotis brandtii
GGGGAAGAGCATTGCAGGCAGAGGGACCAGCAAGTGCAAAGGCCCAGGGGTGAGATCTGCAAGGAATCCAGTGTGGCTGGAGGATAGCGCGTGGTGAACTGTGGTGCCAGTGGTGGGTGAGGTAGGATTGAGGCGGGAGGGGGCTTTACAAGACAGAGCAAAGGGTTTGTTTTTTATTTGGTGTGAGAAGAAGAGTTAGTTTTAAGTAAGGGATGGGATTGATCTAATTGTATTTAACTCTGTAGAGAAAACTGGTGGGGCAGGAGTGGAAGCAGGAGATCAGTGAGGAAGGAACCACAGCATCGAGGCCAGAGATGATGGAGACTGGACCAGTGCAGTAGTAGTTAGAAACGATGAACAATAATTGGATTTGGGACATATTTTAGGGATAATGGACAGGAGGGATAAAGAGTGACTAATAGATTTTGGGCCTGAATATCTGGGAGAAAAGTCCTCCCATTAACAGAAATGGGCGAGGGGTAGACACACCTGCAATGTTTCCCTGATGGGACTAGAGATTGGTGAGGACTGTTTCTGTGCCAGATTCATCATTTTATCACCCTGTGCTTCGTGCAGGGCCTGAGAGGATGAGGTTCTCTGGAATGGTTTGTGGCGTGGGTAAGCTCATTAGGGGAAAGGGCTCAGGAAGAGAAGAAAAGTGTGAATAAATGAAAGGAGGAATTAATAGCACTCCCATGCTTAAGGTGGAATAGCATCCAGCCTTTCCCTAAGTGGGTGACGCATAACACCAACCCTTGGCTCTAAATGACTGCACAGCAGAGAGTTTGGGAACCAAGGTGTATTCTTGCCTCCCTTTCTGGAGACTCAAGATGCACATTGGGTCCCAAAAAGGCTCTCACAAAAGATCCCATTTAGCCCTGGCCGGTGTCACTCAGTTGGTTGGAGCATCGGCCCATGCACCAAAAGGTTGTGGGTTCAGTCCCCAGTCAGGGCACATACATAGGTTAAAGGTTTGATCCGTGGTTGGGTTGTATACGGAGGCAACCGATCTCTCTCTCTCTCTCTCTCTCTCT
>NW_005316851.1:0-1034 GCF_000412655.1 Myotis brandtii
GTGTGTGTGTGTGTGTGTGAGTGTGACATTTTCTTTAGCCATTCTTCTGTAGATGGCACGTAGGTAGTTTCCATGTCTAGGCTATTGTGAATAATGCTGCAATGAGCATTGCTCCCAGTTTTTCTTGTTAACTACCAAGATCCACTGCCTTAGCATGAATTTAGGACACATTTCTTCATCTCTCCAGGCTGATCTCTTTCTAGGTCAACAGATTCGCATGCATTCCAGCCTTACTGGACTTCTACACAAGCTTTCAAAACCCCAACCTTTGTATAAGCTATTAACGCTTTAGTTCTCACTTCTCAATCTTCCCCTCCTGACAAATTCCCATATAATCTTCTCTGTTGTGTCAGTACCTCCTAGTCAAAGTTACTGGCCCCTTCTAGACGCTGAAAGTGTTTTTAGTTAGCATCATTAGACATTCACCCGTTTGCCTATTTAGACAAGAAACAGGTAAATAGTAATCCCTGGATTTCTAGTCATGACACAGTCCCTACTCCATGTGCTTTAATTGAACCTCTAGAGATACCCATTATATGCAATAAAGACTCTTATCTGTCTGAATAGTTTTGGGAAATTTCATGAAGAGACTCAATCTACTGAAGAGATTCAACATACTGAATAGAGTTATGCAGAAAGGAAAAGTACAATCTGTGTGGCTAAATAACCAGCAACCCTTCTGAACAGTCCAAAGCCTTCTTTCCTGGGATCTCAGGCTAAGACAAGAAAAGATGATTCAAGGAAAAATTCCTTGGAAAATGTGAAGCCAGCATCTCTAATCAGTTTACTTCTGAGCTATATCACAAAGTCCAGGAGAGCATGAGGACAATAATCCAAAATATTAATAAAAAGTTGAAAAGATAATTATCTCTCCATGACTCCCAAAGGGAAGGAAGGAAAAAACAATATGTCCTCCTCTGAGCCATACATTTACAAGGTAATTTACACAAACAAAATGTAATTCAGCAGAAATCAAATTTAGTCTAACAGCAATAATAATAGCTTACATTTTTTAGCTAATGTTTTAATTTGGG
>NW_005316852.1:0-1035 GCF_000412655.1 Myotis brandtii
TCAGCTGTAGCCTCTGTCCTCATTGTGTTCCCAGGAGAGAGCATCCAGTGTAGCCAAGATCATCCATGCTGACGTCTCTCAGGACTTTTCTTTCACAACAATTTTTTGACCTTTTATTCTATGATGTTATGCTGCCCATTTGAGCCCTGTCCTCAGCCTGGTGGGCTGGGAAGGAGGCGAAAAGACCTCTCTAGAGCCTTTCACACTCTGGTGTGGCAAGGTGGTTCTTTGAACATGGCAGGAAGAATGCAGGACTTGGACTCGAACTATGCTCTATAAACTTGGCCTCCAGTCTCCTCACTTATAAAATGGGACTTGTGAGAATTTGTAAGCCCCATGTGATAAAGGGGAAGCAGCCCCAGTGTCAGTCCTGCCCTGGCTGTGGCTCAGGTGATCGCTGTGGATGCTGCCACATGTGCTTTCCACGTTCTCAGAATCCACACCCCACGGCAAGTCACACTCAGGTGTGCATTTTCAAGGCTAACTGATAACAAAGATCCTGTAACTCTGCCTATTCCTGCTCAGCCCAAAACAGAAAGCACTAAAGCAGAGAGCCTCCCGAAGCCCAGGACAAGCTGATAGTCAAAAAGGGAAGTGGAGGACTCTCATGACAGGATCATCGGGGAAGAATTTTGAAGAAAACTTCTCAGGAGAAAGCAGGGAAAGGCAACTCAGATGGCTGGGTCCATTGAAACCGTGGTTCTCACACTTCACTATGCACAGTACCCCCTAAAGAGCTGTGAAAGTGTTGATTTCTGGGCCCCACCCCCCGAGTTTCTGATCTGTACATCTGAGGTGGGGCCCAGGAATGTGCATTTCACACACATACCCCGATAATGCTGAAAGGTCTAGTCCGGGACCACGCTCAGAAACCACTGCATTGAAACTACAGGTGGGGGCATATATTTATTTCACAAACTCGCGTTGCAAGAAAATATCAATATCCTTCATTTTTCAAAGTGCAGTGTACACAGATAGATATACAAAGCTCAGTCAGGGACACACAGAAACACACACACACACACACACACACAC
>NW_005316853.1:0-1035 GCF_000412655.1 Myotis brandtii
AAAAAAAAAATACTGTGAAGGTTATTGTTTAAGCTCCCAAAGCAGTGACTAGAAGAAGGAGTTAAGCCTAGTACTACAGCTTAGAGCTAACATATCAGGAAAGGATATTCCACAGTGTATCTAAAATCCTCAGCCTATCTGTGCTTGAGAAACTCAGTCATCAATCATTTTCACTTTTTGAATAGAAAAACTTCTCTTCCTATTATTTAAGACACTGTCCACTAGTCATCATAGATGGGCCTACCCCAGCAAGCTCTACTTCACTAGATACAGCATGTTATCACTGCACACCCAGCGAAGTAGGGGGAAAAAAGTTCAAATTGCATGTGCTTTGGAGAAAGGGGATTTATATGACAAATGTTGAATCAGTAATTATTGTTGGAGAAAATGAGATACCCTGATTGGCCATTTGCTATTCCTTATTAATATACCCAATTAAGGGAAGGTTGGTAGAAGCGGTCCACCCAAGCCACAAGAAATAGGTTCCCTAAAGGAAAGAAAAATGCTTATATCATACAAAGAGGAAAAAGGAAAGAAATTGCTTTGGACATTATACCAACCAATCTATTGCAAAGCACAAAAGAAAATTTAAATGAGAATTTGATAAGATCCACATTTTCTACAAATTTATTATTGCAACCAAATGGTTAGTTTTTAAACATACAGAATTAAGCATTAACATTTCATTGTATATAAATCAGACAATAATCAGATTCTGCATCTTCTAAATATTTTTTGTTTTGTACTCTTGACCATCTTTTATTTTCTTAGTTGCAACTGATTAATATTTTTGTTTAATAATTAATGTTGATACTCTTCAAACTGTTCATTTGGTACCATGTGGCTTTTCTTTACTGAGCAAACCTAAGCATAAACTTGTGAGTCTCTTCCTTTTTCCACCGAAGATGGCAATGATAATAACATTTATTGAACACTTACTATGTGCCAAGCCCTGTTTTAAGTAGTGTTTATGTTTTAACCATTTAAGTCACTAATGAAAAGATGAAAATTGGCACAAGTTTAGAGTAATTATTT
>NW_005316854.1:0-1035 GCF_000412655.1 Myotis brandtii
GCACATGCCCAGGTTGCAGACTTGATCCTGGTTGGGGTGCACATGGGAGGCAGCTGACCCATGGATCGAGGCATGTCCCAGGCTGCTGCAAGACACCATGAATATCATCTGTGCCGTGGGGCAGGTGCTAAAGGGTTATATATGACAGGGCATCCACCCCAGATAAGGCGAAAATGCCTGTCATGCTTGCCTGTTCAGGAACCAGACCAGCATGATGTGAGGCACAGGGGAGGCGTCAATGAGACAGTCTCTGAGGGGATTTTTGTGAACCAATCTCTCTTCTGCCTTGAATCTAACTGGATCTGGAAGCAGGGTCTGGCAGTGGTCACTTCCTGGAATAGTCTTTCCTCCACACCTCCCAGTTTGAGCCATTTGGGTAGCTAAATAAAGTTCTAGCAAATAAATGTAGATGCTTAATTGATGCTAAACAGACATCAATTTCCTCTGGATGAATTTAGAACAGGAGAGGGAGGAAAATTTTTCTATGCCCATTTGAGTTTTCAGCTGAGACTCCTGGAATAACAGATTCACAAGAGAAAAATAAGCAAAGGTTATTAACATGGATACATGGGAGATATGTAGAGAAAATGATAAATAGATGATGTTAGAATTCAGGATTCAATGCCATCTCAATAGGGAAAGGGAAGGGAGAATGCAGGTATCTTAAGGGAGACTAAGTTATTTTTAGGAAAACTGAATGAACTTTTATAAGAATAGATGGAAGGTATGATAGTTCATGACAGTGTGTCTAGATGTGGCGTCAACTGCTAGTGTTCTCATCAATCTTTCTGGTTAATGAAACACCCAATAAGAGACTTATGACAACTGAACACCTTTTGGTGGATCTGTCTTCAGGCACATACGGGGAGTTTAGAGAAAGCCTCTCTCTTAATTTGTTACATTACATCTGAAAAATAATACCAATAAAGTGGCGTATTTGAGGGTGGCATAATCTATCCTTCAGCAACAAATCACATTCCAGTTGTGCTTTACAGATGCTTGGTACATAACGCTAATTAAAGGTTTTGCCTGCAG
>NW_005316855.1:0-1035 GCF_000412655.1 Myotis brandtii
TCTCTCTCTCTCTCTCTCTCTCTCTCTCTCTTCTTTATCTCTGCAGAACTCTACACTTTCTGATTAATCCTTCCAACCTTACATGATTATCCATTAAAAAGAGACTTTTTATCACTCCCATTTTGAAGAGGAGAAAAAGTTCACTAGCTTTTCAAGGTCACAGTGATGGGTTTAACCTAGGTCAGCCTGACTCCAAAGCTAGTGCTCTTGAACATTCTGCTTCATGCCCTTTGGAGGTTGAGAATTAAAAGCTAAAAGAGCACCTCATTCTCAACCTGGGGGAATGTGAGACGCATTTGTTGAAGAGAGATACTTTTGTTTGACCTTGAATGATCAGGACAGACTGTTACCATATGCAAGGGAAAGAGAAGGGCAAGGAACTCCTATCTGGCCTGCATATGAAAATGTTGCACAGCACACTGAGGCATTCAGAGTTCATCTTAAAAGGGTGGGGAACAATCAAAGGTAAATGACAAAAGTGATCTCTTTGATGGCTGTGAGGAGGATGGGCTGGAAAGGTGGAAGCAGTGAAGTCTGACCAGGTATGGTAGTGGGGTATGAAAGGGAGAGAACAGAATCAAGAAGACCTACTGATGTGAGGCAGGATGGAATGAGGAATCAGAAATAAATACCAGTATAACCTGGTTTGGCTGTCTGGTAGACACAGTTCTTTGAATTGGGAGCACAAGGGGGCTAAGAGATACTTGGTGGTTAAAATCAATAGCTCAGGAGTAGGGTCTTACCTGCTACAGGGCTTACAGACTATCTTCTTGCATTACTATCATAACCAGTACTGTGGGCAATTTTTCACAGTATTTTCACAGCATTTTTCAGTGATTCATTAAAGGGATTTATAAAGGCTGGTACACAGCTAGACCACCTATATTCCAATTTTATTCACCGTGTTTTCAAGTTGAGGAAACTGCCTGTGGTAGAAAAAGCAAGCTGGCAGAGGTAGCCTGGAATGTGAAACTGAGACGATGCTGAGGCCAGAGAGAAAGACAGCTGTGATTGATTAGTGATGCCTTCCATGGT
>NW_005316856.1:0-1035 GCF_000412655.1 Myotis brandtii
GCTTAAATATTATATTTGGGCAGCTTTGTGCTTTTCCAGACTGAACCATAATGCCCCTGCTACATTTTGGATTTTGGTTTTAACTCTGTCCTATCCCATCCCTTCCATTTTATATGTATTTCTATATTGCTTTCCTTTTTCCCCTCACTACTTAATAAGCTTTTTAAAGCCAGACTTGCCCTTCTTGGATTTCTATAACCTCACACAGTTCCAGGCATAGGGGTGCTCAGTTAATGTTTGATGATCTGGACTGAGTAGGCTACCGTTTTAGGCAGTTCGTGCATGGGTTAAGGATTTACCTAGAATCTCTGCGTTATGCAGATTTTCAACTGTCTATATTACAGTATAAACCACACTGGCATCATTGTAGCTTGTTATTATATGCCTTTGGTATATTTTGAAAGAGCTGTCAGAAAATGAGCTCTTTATTACCTAGAATTACTAGTTAACGTGTTTTGCCTTTCATCAGAATGTCTTTGTCGGTTTGCTCTAGTCATTGTGGTATTTTGTTACAATTGCAGTAGTTTTGAGGTGCAAGGCTTGCTGGATCTCCCTTTGTGACTTTGTGGCAATTATCACATACCTAGTGGGGATCAACCAGGGGTTTCTTCCTTCTACTTTTGTGTTGCCAGTCTTTTTGTTAACATTTGCCACCTTCTCTGCCTCACCTTTTCCTCCGCCCCATCTGCTCTCTGACCCATTACTATGTTTTAGAAAAAGATCACATAGTTGAGCTTCTATTAAACTGTATCCCAGGAAAATTGCATAAATAGCTCTTGATGAAAAAAGATCTGCCCTGTCAGACAGCCTGCCAATTTGAGAGTGTTGACTACTTACCTTGGCTGGGGAATCTTGGAATCTATGATTCCCTTTAAAATTCATTCTTTTTTCACTTGATAGAACAAAATCGCTTTATTTTCCTTTCATTGCTCATCTCCTCCTCACCAAATAAAGTATATGATGTTTCCTCTCTAAACACACAAAGTATTCTTTCAAAACCTTCCCAGGTCTAGGGTCTGGAGGGGTGTGTGTGTG
>NW_005316857.1:0-1035 GCF_000412655.1 Myotis brandtii
GCAGTAGGTGGTTTTGTTGTTGGAGGATCATCAGTCACACAGTGAGGCCAACCATGCCATTCAGGCGGCACCATGCTTCCTTCTGCATCAGAGAATGTGTTTTTGCCATTCACTTCAGTGGTATATATAACCCATCAGTGACAGCCAAAAAACTGCTTCATACTGTTTGTTCCCACACTGTCTTCCCCCACTAATGCACCAACCCTGACATCATTTGCCCTGAAGAGAATTCGTAGATAGCCTCAGATGCCACCACGGCCACCGACCTGCTGCAGCCACGCTTCAAGACCATCTTGTCCTGTAGGCCTACACTTCCAGGTGCGGCATTCCTGTCCTATACATTTAACGTAGGGTCAGTAACACTCAGAGTGATGCCAGAGGGATCTCAGACTTCAGTATGCATGAGCATCATCCGGAAGAGCTATATAAAACAAGATTCCCATGCTCCACCCCCATAAATCCTGATTCACACGTCCTGGGGTGGTAAGATTCAGGAATTTTTTATTCTGTCAGGCTCCCAGGTGATACCAATGATTCTGGTCCAGGATTATACACTGAGATTCTTTTCAAGCCCTAAAATTCTATTACTTTTTAAAATTCAAACTCTCTGAATTAGACAAATTTTGTATCACAACCTGTTTCACGGAGCTGTAGCCATCATGCCCCTAAACCATGCAAGTCTTGTTTGTTTGCTTCCTTTTTCTTATTCGAGTCAATAGAGTGTTTTACATGCTTTTAATGTAGCCTTTGTATAACCCTGTGGATTTTTTTAATTCTCAGACATTGTTCATATATTAGAAACTGGCCTTTTTTTTAGAACCCCATCTATATTTCTGATGAAGACTGAATAAAAGCAAACCTCATTAAATGATGAGACAAGGGACTGATAAATCTTAGCATCTTCTAATTGTCTGAGAGGAAATGTACTTTTCTAGTATGATTCACTCTTCAGCTGTCTAGCTCAATTTGGAATGGGAAATGAAAATGCTATTGTTTGCCAAGAAATAAGGACGATGACCATATGTTCTAAACTGT
>NW_005316858.1:0-1035 GCF_000412655.1 Myotis brandtii
GGCCTCTAGTACATAATAAAAATAGTAATGCACATGCACATGAACATACACTTGTATACTCTCATTTAATCCTCATAAGAACTCCATGGATTAAACATGATTGTCCCCATTTTGTTTACATAAGTAAGAAAGGTAAAGAAACTTTCTAAGGTCACAGAGTTAGCCAGTGGCAAGCCACTATGCAACTCAGGTCTTTTTGACACCAAACTCTGTGCTCAATCAGAAAAAAAATCATAGCAAAAGTGGCATTAAGTTTTCAGATTCCAGTTTTATTGCCATGACAGGGCATTGCTGTTGGAAATGGAAAGGAACTTAGGAAAAGCCTAGAGAGGACTCTTCACCTGCCTGGCTTGGCATTCCCTAGTCTTAGATGTATTGTCTGGTCCTACCTGAAGGGTCTTCTGTCTCCAAACTCCATATGTGTGGCATTTCAACAGGAGTTACCCTTTTGTGAACTGTCTGCATCTACTCTCCAAGGAAAGTTCTTTAGGGTAGTAGTTAGTCCAGCTTTTGCAAATCAAGCATTACAGTTTTCAGGTCCAGAAGTAGAACTCTTGTCACATGAGTTGTTTGAGTTGGCTGGATTCAAATATGAGTGACAAGAAAGTCCCGGCAACATAGCTCAGGAATTGAAGGTGAGGCTCTGGAATCTGACTGCCCGGTATTGATTGTGGAACTGCAACTGTCTAGCAGCCAAGTGCTTATCATCTCTGTGCCGCCCTTTCATGACCTGTAAAGTAGAGATTGAACATAATACCTACTTCACTGGGCTGTTGTGAGGATAAATGCCTTAAAATAGTGCCAGGCACTGTGTAAATAATTGCTCAATGCACTTTTGATTGAAATAACAAGAACCCTTCCAACTATTCTTTTCCACTGACACATGCTGACTCAGCCAAATATTTCCTTACCAAATTAATAGTTAAGGAAGTATGGATAGTCAAGGACACCAATGCCATGCAATAGAAATAGCAAGAGTTTTGTAATCTTTTTCAGTTATCTATGGTTGTATAACAAGACTCGTTAAAACTTAGT
>NW_005316859.1:0-1035 GCF_000412655.1 Myotis brandtii
CTGTTCTTCTGCATCTTCAGTGGATGTATTTGGGTTCCTCCCTGACCGAGGGATTTTGTCACCCACACACTCACAGTGCTGGCCCCTGGTTGGCAGGTTCCTGCTGAAATGAATCAAGAACAAAACAATTCAGTTCATCAAAACATCGCCTAAGCGCTACTCTGTGCAGGACTCGTGCTGGCCTCTGGGGACCCAGGGCTGATGGGATGGCTGGGGAGACGGGGATGAAAGCACCTCCTTGTACACATCTACACGCCAGGTCGTGATGGAAGAAACAGTCCCACGTCTTCCCAGAACCCAGCAAACTACACAGGGCAGTTATCATTTGCCCCATTTCACAGATTGGGGAACTGAGGCTCAGTGAGGAGAAGTGACTTGCCCAAGGACACTCAGCTGGGACCTACGTGGTGGGGCAGGGCCTGGAACATGCCTGACTTCAAATCCAGTGCTTCCCCTACATATGGGAAGGGGCTCTGACCCAGTGGGAGAGGCCCCAAAGGCCCCCGGTAGCCCCCATGGTATGGGTGTCAAGCTTGGCAGTCAAGCTGTGGCCAGGGGAAAGGCAAGCACTGTCCCCTTTGTCCCCATGTCCCATTCTGAAGGTGCCTGCCTGCAGTGTGAGGGTCAGAGGGACGCATAAAGACCTTGTGGACACTCAGCTCTGCCTTTTACAGAAGCTGGGCCCCGGGGACCGCTCCCTCTCTCTGAGACTCAGTGTCTCTCTGCACATGACAACCTCCAGGGAGCATTTCAGCGCGGACGCCCTGTATTTCTCCTGAGGGTGCCAGTCCTTGGGCCCCGGGGGACACAGTTGGAAGCAAGGGCCTGTCTCAGGCAGGATCAGGACAGGGAGACTTGAGCTCATGGCTGATCCTGAAGTCAGCACCCACAGCGCAGGCCCCGGAGCTGAGGAGGAACAGGCCTCTGGGATCCCTGGGTTGAGGAGATGGGCCAGGGCCCTTACTCTGTTTTCTCTTCCAACCCAATCCCTGTCTCACTGATTAGGGCAGTGATGGCGAACCTATGACACGCGTG
>NW_005316860.1:0-1035 GCF_000412655.1 Myotis brandtii
AATTAAAATTATTTTTCTCTCTCCTACATAGACATCCACATGTATGAGAGAAAACCAAGTTAATAAGCACTTTTTTTGACAGCTCTTTATTCACTGGCATTGTGCCTAAAATAGCTTTGGGAATAATCCTGTCCAAAGTGGTGAAATGAAGGCTGCCTTCTTTATCCTGTACCTCATGTATTTGGGAGGCTCACCTCCTTGCGCCACCCAGGCTCTTGGCTGGGAGAAGGGGAAGAAGGACACACTGGGATCTGGGCTCAGAGGGGCGCTGTCCGTTGCCAGCACAGGCTAAGCCAGCTCCTTTGGGTCTGTTCATCTGTGATGTATTTGAAGGTCACCCAGGAGTAGTCAAGCCCATAATAATACCATAGTACTTGATAGAAATCATTACCTAAAATTCTTTAAAAGATAGTACCTTGTTTGTACGTAGTAGACCTATTAACACTGGGTTCTTTTATCATGTTCCCTCACTAAAGAAGAGGCCTATCCTCTAACATATGGTTTCCAAAATGAAAGCAGGACATTAGAATGATTGCTTCCCTGGTCAAGTGCTGCCTGTTCATGTACAAGGTCTGAAAGGTGATCCCTTCACACAATCGCTCATCTTGATTGTCCGCTTCTCATTAAAATTATTGCTGCTTAGTAGACTACCACCTTGCAGTCATACCTCGAATTTCCTTGAAGATGGGAAATTCCTGGAACCGGTGAGAAGATTGGAGGAGCAAAATATGAATTTCAGGGGGATTTCTTTATTTCGCTAAATAAAGCAGAGTAAGTTGGGGAAATTTGAATGAGTTTCTTTACATTTTTTTCTTGATTTAAAGATTATGAAGTAGAAGGAGAAATTAGGAGAAGGCATAGGGCATATAGGAAAGGGACCAAGACAAATGCATATCCCATGTAATGCAGAGTTTAGGACTTAGCCCATAGGTTTCTGTTGAATGATCCACAAATGTGTCTGAATGAGATAGTGGCATTTGTTATACCTGCTTACTCTGTTATGAGCACTTTGGTGGAATTTGAGTAAATTGTAAA
>NW_005316861.1:0-1035 GCF_000412655.1 Myotis brandtii
ACTGGATTTGTTCAGATATAAGTAGGACCACAATCAACCACTGAGAAGGTTTCTCTATATTTTACAGCATCTATGATCTTTTTCTGCAAAGGCATAACATTGCTGATGAAAATTGTATTTACAATAAAATATTATTGCATCTGAGCCACCACAACCTCTAATTAGTCAGTTACTCCTTGAGGAGAAGAAAAATGTCTTTGACAGCTCATACATAATTTATGCTCAATCATACTTATAGATGATCTGGGAACACAAATCTTAAATTATGAAGACATTCAGGAATACTCACCCCATAGGGAGTGGGCTGATATCCAGAACTGCTGGCTTCGGTTTTGATATCTGGTGACTCTTTGATTAAATATTCCACAAAGTAGGAGAGGCCATACATCCACTGGTATGACACAAGAGTTGAGAAATAAAAATCAAAACTCTCTATGTAGAGAAACAACTGAGGTTTGGCAGCATTATATTTATAGAATCCATACATTCCCTGAGTCATTGTCAACACTGGTCTCCTGTTGTCCCTGTAATTCCCACCATGATCAAACCCCCTATTATGATTTTGTTATTTAGAAAACATAATCAGCATTCATTTCTTCCCTTTTAGGGATTTGAATGGGTTCTAAAAACCTTCCCTTGGGTGAGCTTAATTTTCTTCAAGCAGTTTTGTTTTTAGATTAGTTTTTCTTTATATGATAGATATCAACATAATTCAAATGCAGATGAGCCTCCATTTCTCCTAATCCACAAAACTCAACATCCACTCCAGGCCTTAACATGGAGCAGAAGCTGACCTGCTAAATGAGATCCATGGTCAATCAGATATGAGAATGTAGCAGTAAATAGTGAACCTAGATAGAATAAACCAAGGAGACTCTGAGTCCATTTCCATTCATGCCTTAAAGGCAATGAGGTAAAATCAAATCCCACAACTCTTGTGGAAATTTCATGGAATAACTTAGAAGCTGAAACATAATTGATTGAATGTGCTTCAGGTCTACCAAAGCAGGGAGTAAAGATTGGATTATAACCAAA
>NW_005316862.1:0-1035 GCF_000412655.1 Myotis brandtii
TTTCTTCTGGCTCTTCATTTATTTTATTACCTATATTTGAGTACCTTCAGCAACCACCTACTTACTAAATTCTTCTTGAAACAAAGAGATGCAATGTGTCTCTAGTCAGAAAAGATTGTCTACAGTGCAAATAACCTAGACCTAGATGAAGAAATGTTATTTCCTGAACCCACTCGGATACTGTAAGTGCTTGGAATCTGCTTAATTGTTCCATTGATGAAACTCCTACCCAATCCCAGGTGTAGTGAGCACATTCCTACCTTAACTATAAGCTTGTCTTTCTTGAGACTTTTCACATTAACAGTTATCTCCAGATTGTACCCTTCCTCTTCTCACCAACCCATTCCTTGGGAATAAGAATACTGACATGAAGCTTGTGCCACTCTTTGGTGAAAGTGCTACATTTTCCTGGAAGATGTTCATGACATCAACATTGGAAACAGTGAGATAAGACCTCAGATTGTTTATGGGTTACAGCTTTTACTGTTGATCTCAGTTCATCTTCACCAAGGTCCAACTTCCTTTCAGACCTAAAGCAATGTCAAGTTCAACCCTGCACAGAAACAATTGCCTTGCATAGATATCTCCACCCACTCCAGCATTGCAAAATCTCTAATTGTTGAAATAAATCCTGTTTCTCCGTCACTTAAAATAGTTCTGCTTCTTCAAGGGAATGCTGACTGATACATAAATTCAATGCATCTCTTTTGTATATTAATCCCTAAATATGTTATCTTTCTTTTGCTGTGATAAATGATTTTTTTTCTTTTTTAGTTAATCATGGTTTTAATTCTACACCTAAAGTACTGCTGTTGAAACTTTTTCAATGATGAATTCCTAACAGAAATAGAGTAAGAATTTTAGCATTGAAGCATTTGTGTGATACAGACAAGATCATAAAGCCTTAGTGTGCTTGGAATCTTCCTTTAAAGATTTATTTTATCTTAACTTACCCTTCTATTTTATGGAATATCCATATATGTTTAAAATTTTAATAGCAGCCCTAACAGGTTTGGCTCAGTGGATAGAGCATTG
>NW_005316863.1:0-1035 GCF_000412655.1 Myotis brandtii
ACTCTTGCACCAATTTCATGCATCGGGCCTCTAGTCAGATTATAGGCATGCAATAAGTAGTAAACAAAGAGTTTGGTACAGTAGCATAGATGAAATGTCAGTTTAATTCTGATTTTGGTTTTGAAGGATAAGTGGGAATTTGTTAGAGTTGTTCAGGCAGGCGTTCTAAGGTCTTGTAAGTTCCTGTACTCAGACACCTAACTTGGCATTGCAGTCCCAGTGATGGGATTTCATGGCCCAATGGTTCCAGAGAAAAATATTGAGTTCCTGCCCCCTAGGAAGGGTGACTAAGGAAGAGCCACACAAAATTGTTTTATGGGCAGTTTGAGAATTTGCTTTTCAGGGCTGAGAATTGATTGAGGACAAAGTATAAACCCCCAGTCTGATTTCTTCTTCAGGGAAGGTACTTAGCTAATGTTTATTGTCTCCCTTTTTAAAGCCAATGGAAAATGAGATAACCCACAGCCAACCAGAGGAAACTATCTGGAAAGGAGGGGGAGAGGTGGAAAACAAAACTTGGATCTTAGGTTGAATTTTCCAGCTTATATGAGAGACAAGTCATTACATATACATTGATTACCTGTTAAATTTCTAGAAGGATGTTATATCCAAATGATACATTAGAAATGGCAGATCCCTGCTTTCCCAAAACATAAAGTCAAGTTAAAGAGGCAGAACTTAAACTTAGGACTTAAAACTATCATTGGACAACAGTAACAAAGAACCTGTCAGTGCACACAAAATAGTATGGACTAAAGGCCTTAGAGTGGGAAGAGTCTGAGACATTCAAGGGGATCCGGGAGATTGGGTCACATAAAGACTGGTAGAATCTGGAACCCTTTGGAACAGGTGTCACTGTGCATTCTCAAAGAGCTGGGTTCTGTTAATGGGGCTAATTCTGCCCCTTATCAATCACAGTGGCAGGAAGAGCATGGCAACATGAGCAATGCTGGTGAGTCCCTGAGGGGAAGGCGTTCAACACTCATTCCACACAAAATTCCATCATTGAGAGGAAGTCCAAGGGGTTTAATTTTA
>NW_005316864.1:0-1035 GCF_000412655.1 Myotis brandtii
TTGCAGTGACAGGATAAATCGCCTGTAATCACTCCCAGAACCCTAACAGGCCAGAGCTCCCAATGACCTCCCCTAACACAAAACAAAAATACTGAAATACCAGAGACCAGCCTGAAGGTACATTGTGAACTTTATCTTTGCTTCTCTGACCCATTCTCTGATCCCTCCCTATTTTATCATATCCTCGTTTCCCTACCCCATATGAACCCTGTGACCGCATGAGCCCTTCTGTCCTCCAAAGGATCCCCCCCTTGGTACCCCATCTCATTCCTGGCCTACCTGGAATGCCACAAGCTTCACAATGAACTCCTCCTGAACCCCTCCCTCCACCATCCCAGTTTCTTAAAGCGCTTATCTCAGATAGAGATAAAGGAAAGGGCAACTGGACCAAAAGAATTCACATCGAGGTAGGAATGCTGAATTGCCCATTAAAACTAGCATAGGTAACCCCAACTAATCTCTAGTGAGTGAATTAGAGGCCATGTGATACATTTTTGGTAAAGAATTGCAAGCGGAATTGGAAATCTCTTTTGCAGGGGGTGAGGGGTGGGGAGGGTGGTATGGGAGGGAAGTTGTACTAGTCAAGGTTCTTGAATGCAAATAACAGAAATGTACTCTGATGACCTTAATTAGAAAAAAGATTTAGAAAGGGTGTCAGGTACTGTCCTGGGAACTCTGGGGAAACTTAAAAGTCAGACAGACCCAAGAAAAGGTGAGTAGCAGAGAAAACTCATTTAGATTCCGCAACAAGAACAGCCCATCTGGAAAGCTGTGGTGGGCTCCCCTGCTGATGGACTCTTGCTTCTACTGGACACTCTACACGGAATCATCGCTAGGCACCTGCATCTCTGCCTCTGCTCCCTTAAACATCCTCAAATGCCCCAAAGATTCAAAACCAGGACCAAAGCATCCATGGGCTGAGCCTGGGCCACGTCGCCTGCCCCAGCACCAAGGGGCTTTCCTGATGGGAGAGCTGTCTCTCTCACCCTCCCCCCTTAGTTTAGGATTCAGAAGTAAAGCATCCAAGAGCATGGG
>NW_005316865.1:0-1035 GCF_000412655.1 Myotis brandtii
ATATATATATTTTTTACTGATTTCAGAAAGGAAGGAGAGGGAGAGAGCTATAAAAACATCAATGAATCATCAATTGACTGCCTTCCCACACTGGGGATCAAACCCGAAATCTGAGCATGTGCTCTGATTGGACACTGAACTGTGACTTCCCGGTTCATTAGGTCCGATGCTTAACCACTGAACCATGCTGGCCAGGCTTGACTATAGGTTTTTAAGAATGAGAACCAAAGAAGCAAATATCCTTGGTTTTGCTCTTGCTTTCTGCTTGGTAGAAGAGATCTATAATCACTGAATGTGCTTGGTTTTAGAACTGACCCCTGAGACCACACCTGTAGTTACCATATGCCAACTTTCAACCTATTTCTCAAATAATCTGGGAAGGGTTGCTTTTTCCCCCCACTTTTTACATCATTGAAAAGCTAATCACCAATTTTGCTTTTTAATTTAAAGCAGTAGTTCTCAAATAGGGGTGAATTTTTGTTCCTCAGGGGGCATTTGGCAATATCTGGAGACATTTTTGTTTGTCACAACTGGGATGGGAATGGGAATAGCGACTGGCACCCAGTGGGTGGAGGCCAGGGACACAGAGCAGTTCTCTATAACAAAGAACTCTCCAGCCTAAAATGTCAATGCGGCTGAGGTGGAGAAACTCTGGCTGGAAGGAGTTACCTCGAAGTGTTTTTAATGGAGAGGTCCCACAAATGGGGCTCAAATGCCAAGGAAGTTGGGCTAATCATGTCTTTACAGAAGACTGTTTCTGAGCCTTTGAAATGTTCGCATGTGTATGTCCCTCTCTAGGATAAGATGTAGGAAGCACAGGTCTCAAATATGTTGGATCATGGAGCCTTCTTTTCTGTGGCTTTTTGAGCACCAAATATTCTTTAAGTCAGAACCTTCTTTGAGAAGGTTAGCTTAGAGCAAATATAGTGAATGAGATATACTCCTGGGCAAGGGGATCTTGGACATCCAAATTTACTGGTACTAGAGGGAAAGCGATAGCATTCTCATCCCATCTCCCACTCCCACCAAATGTAC
>NW_005316866.1:0-1035 GCF_000412655.1 Myotis brandtii
CCGTTTGATGCAAGATTTTCCTGGGTGTCTGAGGGGAGTAAAATCAGAGGGTGAAGCCCAGGACCAGACCAGACAGATGGTGAGCCAGGTTGGTTGTAATAGATAAGCATGCAGCAAAAAGGACACATCAAGTATGTGAGTATTTCATTATAAAGTCCAAGTCTTAGAGCAATTGATAAGGTGGGAATGGGTGCGCACCCCAGGGCCCAGTTAGAGGCAGGGCCAGAATCCAATGCTGGGATTTATTGAGGCCTGAATCAAGGTGTGAACATGGATTTATGACAAGCCTGTAGTGTAAGGTCGAGCAGACAGAAGTGGGTCACAGAAGGACAGCTTGACTCAGGAACACTGGCGTAGAGCCCAGGCAGAATTCCTTGGCATATGTTGGTCTTGTCACAGGTACCCTTTATCCACCTGATTCCTCCTTGCTGCTGGTTTACTCTTCTGTTCCTGTTTCCTCTACATCTTCTGGTGCCATATCATTAGCTTCTCTATCTAAAAAAACACCCCAACGTTAGTGACTTAAAATAATTACACTTCCGTGCATTGGGTAGGAGGTCACTTTGCTGATTCCCTCAGGGCTCCTATACATGGCTGTACGTTATGGGAAGTAGTTCTGGCTGCAGCCAGTAGTTTTAAGAAGCGGCAGTGCCTCCGCTTCCAGGAAAAATGCAGGAAAGATCATCTCCTATAGTGAGACCCTGGAATTATGAATAAAGTAAGATCATTGCTTCAATGGTCCCGAAGTCCTCCTGACGAAGTAGTGTATTCTGATGGGCCTCAACAATAATCACAACCAGAAGGTGCTGCTCCCGTTTCCATGAACTGAGTCTGTGCAGAGCAGCCAGTTCTTAGTTATCTTCTGCTGAGCTCAGCTGAGCTCCTGCAGCTTCAGAAAAAGTCATTATGCCCAGCCAGCCCTTCTAGTTGACCTGTCAAGATGAAGGTCCTCGGTTCCCCCAGCATTTCAGTCTCTGCCCAAAGGGGTTCAATGTCCCACTGTCTGGGGCACCTGCTCTAAAGTCCTGTGGCGCC
>NW_005316867.1:0-1035 GCF_000412655.1 Myotis brandtii
AAGAAAGAAAGAAAGAAAGAAAGAAAGAAAGCCAGCCTAAGATTATCATGGGACAAGGCAGTTTAGCTCATTTTATAATATCATAACACAATCAAATATTGTAATGTTTTGTCACTTTCTTATTTAACTTTTTAGTGACATTAGTACCTTAAAATTTAATTTTAAAGTAGCTTGAAAATGTGATATTATTTTTAAGGCATTTTATAAACCTTGATCAGAACTGCAAAATATGTCAGACTCAATTAATTGACATTTATTAATTGTCTACTACATATGTAATTTGAGTATTTCTGTAAGCAATTTGTCATGTAAATTATACATTCAGATCTGAAAGTACAATGCTTATACACTCATCTATTCGAACTAGCAGGGAGATATTCCTAGTTTTCTCGCCTTTACCCCACCCTTTTTCTGGATTTGTCCAGGAGTATCTGGGAACTTCCTTGCGTGTGGCAGGAGCCAGACATGCTGACTTTCCCTCATGACTTTGACACCATAATCAAGTGCAGAGGTTAGAGGTTTCCCCCACTGCCACTGGAAGTACTGTTGATTTGTAAATGGCCACCATGCCTACCACCAGTGTCCAGAGAAGACTGGCATAATCCCCATTTCTCTGTTTTGATCAGTTAAGCTCCATGGCAACACTGGCTTGGCTTCCAAAGGCAATGGCTCATTAGATTTGCTCATGCTGTAGCAACTTTGCAGAATCATTAAGCATTATTTATGTTCAGCATGACATGCTTCGGCTATGATTTCTGTTGTTTCCACTAATGATGATGCTGGTATAAGCCCTGCTCGGTTTCTTAGGGATGATTTGGGATAAAACAGCCATACTTAGCCTTGTCAAGACTAACTAGACAAAAGTGGGCCTGCTCTCTCAAAGTTAAACTTTTCAGAATACAAGGTTTAACCCTGGAGGGCCAACCTGATTTTGGTGCTGTAAGGCTCAGAAACACAGATAGGAGCTTTTCTGACTGTTTTTCCTCTACAGACAGTGCAAAAGGCAGTTCCCGCCTCATCTCTTACTCTGCATTT
>NW_005316868.1:0-1035 GCF_000412655.1 Myotis brandtii
CTGGCAGCCACTAGGGATGGACCCTACCCTTGCACAAATTTGTGCACTGGGCCTCTAGTTTTAAATAAAACCTGTTCTACAATTTTTAGGAAAAATATCTCTAGGATATATTTCAAGAGTCTGGCCTCTTTGGAAATAGAATCAAGGATCAGGATTCTATTTCCAAATTTCTTGTGGAACCCATGTCTGGAAGCCCAAGTTTACAGGATTCTTATATTTTAACTATAACTGGCCATACTGAAAGACTATTTATTACCAAAACAATGCAAATATATACAGTGAATAATATTTTGAGGGAGCCCAACCAATAAATTAACCATATTATCAGTTTAGCAGACCCACAAAAGCAAAGGATATTTTGGTTCTTAAAATTGCTATTTTGGAGGTAAGTAGACTTTGGGATTTCATGGCTTCTGAACTATAACTTCTAATTCACCCAAAAGAGGCACAATTCTAAATTCCTGCGTCTAACTCTGGGTACAAGATTAACCTTTTTCCTCCAACTTCCCAAATCTTGCTGCTACTGATTATTTCCAGCCAGATGTGGTTCATAAGGTCTCAGGGAACCAGAGGCTGTGATACTGTGTCTCCTTCTGTCTCTTTACCTAGCTCATTCCTAGGAATCTTCCAGGAAGCCTCCTATGGGAACTGCACCCATAAATCCCTCCATATACACAGCCATGAGGAAGCCAAGTTCTGAACCTGAATACAGTTGGATAGTAGGGTCCCATCCAATGGCAAACGTTTAGAGATTGCAATTGAAATGTTTAAATATTAAACATCACAATAATCACATTTTAAAGAAGGAGATTGTTTTAAAAACAAGGCCTCAAAACAGATAATGGGCCCTCCATTGGTCTGCCAATGCAACAGGTCAGGTAAGTGGTGCAGAGCTGGTTGTCACAGTCTACTGGTGCTGGGGCTGCATTCCCCTCTGACTAAGGAGGTGATCAAGGCTGGGAGACAAGACATTGGGAAGGAAGCTGGTTTCCAAGTAGACTGTGGTCTAAAAGCAAGTTTCCCAGGTGTGGCTTT
>NW_005316869.1:0-1035 GCF_000412655.1 Myotis brandtii
CTTGACCACAGGGTAGGGAGGGCATGAGGAGGTGGAAAGTGAAAGCATCTTTATACTAATAATGAAAACAGCCAGCATTCATTGAATCAGGCACCGTGGTAAGCATTTTACACATATTATTTCATATAATTCTCCCAACAACCCTCTGAAGGGTAAGTAAGCCCATTTTACAGATGCAGGAAATGAGACTCATAGAGATGAACACATCCAAGTTCACATAGCTAGATGTAGCAGTCAGGATTCAAATGCAGGGGTTTGAGCAAACAGCCAAGGCGATGCCCTCTGCCCCACAGAGGAACAGCAGAGAGGAGGCCAGACAAGAAAGGAAACACGCTGATTGCCAAAGAATTGGCGTGACTGGCCATGTTGCAGGGCTCTGCTGAAAATCAGTACATATCTGCCCCATCCCCGCTGCCATGCTCACAAAGATGCTCAAGGTTGCTTGTTAAATCTAATTGGCAGTATAAGAAAAGCCCCCAACATGAGAAGCAATGACATAATTGGGATTCTTTGCCTAATATAGCTTTAAGGTTTGACTAATATTTTGAAGTTTAACAGGGCAGCAGCAGTTTTATATGGGAAAACTATCTTAAATGCATCAATACAACTGGGGAAAATAAGGAATAACACCAGACTTTCGAGTGGTGTGAAGTCATCTTTTATTCATCTAATCATTCATCATTTCCTGGTTGGTCCCTGTGAATTCGGCCCTGTGCTGGGGCACTGGGGATGGGGGCCCCTCTGAAGGCACAAAACTACAGGAAACAGGCTTCCACTATGCTTTTAACAAAACAGAATTCAGTTCAACATCTGAACCACACATTGAACAATGGGCATTTATCAAGCCCCTACTATGTGCTGGGTGTTGTGAGAGATGATAAATATACATTCCTGTCCTCAACGGCATCTAAGGGGAGAAAAGCAGGAACAAATAATTGCAACATGCAGTGAATGCCACCTAAAGGGGGTTAAGATGAAAACAATACTTGTATCAAAGGAATGAAACAGGAATTTTAGGGGTAAAATAGGACAGGT
>NW_005316870.1:0-1035 GCF_000412655.1 Myotis brandtii
CTCTTTTAAGAGACTGAAAAGATAAGTCACAAGATAGTACAAAATCTTTGCAAAATACATATCTGATAAAGAACTGTTATCTAAAATATACAAAAATACTCTTGACACTCAACAAAGAGAACACACGCAGGACAATTAAAAATGGGCAAAAGATATGAACAGACACCTCAACAAAGAAGATATACAGGTGGTAATTATGCATATGAAAAGTTGTTCAACCTAGTATGTGATTAATAATTGCAAAATACAACAATAATGAGCTATAACTACAAACCTAGAATGGTAAAAATTTAAAACATTAATATCACCAAATACTGCCAAAGATGTGGAACAATAGGGACTCTCATTCATTGCTGGTGGAAATGCAGACTGGTACAGCTACTTTGGAAGGCAGTTTGGTAGTTTCTTGTAAACTAAACATACTCTTACCATATGATCCAGCAATTGGACTCCTTGGCATTTACCCAAATGAGTTGAAAACTTACATCCACACAAAAGCTTGCACACAAATGTTTATGGAAGCTTTATTCATGACTAGCCAAACATGGAAACAGCCAAGAAATCCCTCAATATGTGAATGGATAAACAATGTGTGGTATATTCAACAATGAAATATTATTCAACAATAAAAAGAAATGAGCTGTCAAGCCACAAAACCATACACAGGAAACTTAAGTGCTTATTTCTAAGTAAAAGAAACCAATCTGTAAAAGCTCCATACAGTATGATTACAACTATATGACATTCTAGAAAAGAAAAATCAAAACAATAAATGCAGTAAAAAGATTATTGGCTGAAGAGGTTCAGGGCTAAGGGAGGAGGGATGCATAGGTAGAGCAGGGGGCATTTTTATTTCTGTAATTATAACATAATAGATATATATTATACATTTGTCAAAACCCAGAGAACTTATGACACAAAGAGTAAAGCCTAATGTAAACTAAAGACTTTGGTTGAGAATCACGTGTCAATGGTGGTTCATGAATTATAACAAACTGGAGGCCCAGTGCACGGATTCATGCACCAGTGGGGTCC
>NW_005316871.1:0-1035 GCF_000412655.1 Myotis brandtii
CTTCCTCCTAAGTAAAGCAGGAGGCATGTTCAAAGCTCCCATGTTGTTGCAACTCGTGATTGAAAGTTAATGTGGAAAGAAGTTGCAAAGAGAACCTTGGGAAGTATCTTTGGTGGTCAGATTGGTTGATTTATTTGAGTGATTTAGTTAAGAAAGTAGAAATGAACCTTATACCCAATTGCCATCAACTCTTGTGTTCTGCATGATTTCAGGAGTCCATGTCTGAGGAGTATGAGTCCATGAGCAATCCCTTCTTCTGGATACCTGGGGCAGCCTGTTTTACTCCTTTCATTGCCATGAGCAGCATCGGTGACTATAAAGTAAGAAGGGTTGACAAAGTGTTTACATGTCCTTACCGCCCAGGGAACCCTTCCCCATCTCTGACCATAAGTTTATATGTAGGTGGTACACCTAATTTATGTACCTGAAACAATGAACAGCCAACATTTTCATTAAAGGTTGGCAACTATAAAGAAAATGCTATTTTTCTTAAACCAATAAGAGATCTCAGGAAGGGCAGCTTAGGCGATATCATCATGTAACAGGAAGTGGGAGTTTTATCTGCTCTATCACTTAGTTTTATTCCTAGGTGCTTACCCACAGACATCCCCTCTTCCTGGATGAGCACAACAGCCTTCCTGGCTGCTCTCGACGGGGCCTCATTTGTTGTCTCCTATTCCATTTTCCACACAGTGTAACAGAGCACTATCTTAAAAACACAACCCTGACATTGTTAATTACCTGCCTAAATCTTGTCAGTGGTTCCTTATCAAACCAAGGAATAAGAATGAAATACTTGAGTAGCCTCAAAAGCCTGGGTGGATCCAGGTGTCTCCACTTTGATCTGATGCCACTCTCATCTTGATAGCCATGTCCAGTTCTACTGGCTTCTTTCCAGGGCCCCCAAAACCTCAGCTCTACTCACTGCCCCGCCTTCTCTCCTCCCAGTCTCCCTGCCTGCAATGCTCCAGACCTGGCACATGGATACTCCTACTCATTGCTTAGACCAGTGATGGCGAACCTATGACACGCGTG
>NW_005316872.1:0-1035 GCF_000412655.1 Myotis brandtii
AAAAAAAATGAATGTCCTGGGGAAAGCTATAGAGTTAAATGAATATAGGAAACCACATTTATTTGTAGTATGAGTTCCATTTTGTAAAGTATATATATATATATTTTACATATAAGGGCAATAAATGGGACAAAATACACTTAAAGATTAAAGGTGGCAGGAATTAAGATTAATTAAGATTAATTCTAGGTGGTAGAATAATAGATAATTTCTATTTTTTATGTATACATTCATTAATTTTTAAAATTTTCCACAAAGTATGTATTACTCTATCATCAGAAAAATGCCAATTTAATAGAACCCATTTATCAGGCTCTTGTGAGGATAAAAGATAATTGTACAAAAAACGGTATTGATTATAGTGCATGACACAGAATATATGCTCAATATATGACATTTTAAATATGCTACTAATAAATATTACTAAATGACTGTTCGCTATGCATCAGACACTGTGTATAACACTTTACATTTATTTTCTTTTTTAATTCTCATAAGGTACTAGCCTTACCACTATCGTAGAGATGTGGAAACTGATAATTACTAAGAAACTGATGCTTATTAAAGAAACACCTTTGTATGCCTCAAAACCCCTGAGAACGGCTTGGGTACTTTTAAACAAATCATTCAGAATAATATTCAATCCTTTGCATTTTTTTTAAACTTTGGAGACTGAACATAGTTTTAATAATTGCTACTTCAGCTGAACAATGGTTACGTTTAAATGTCAAAGAGTAGCCCCGGGACCAGAGCAGGCCCTGAGCAGACTATGTGGTTATAAGCCAATGGACCAGCCGCTCAGCCTGCAAGGTAAGATTTCTCTGCATCTCTGAAGCACAGTTATCTTTTCTATCAACAACAACAAAATGCTGGAGACAGCATTTCAGTCTATAAAGATCCCATGTCCCAAAGATGAGAACAGAAGAGGCTGCTTTTGGGGCAGCTCTGTAGCAGGCTACATAACAAAAAAAACCCCACCCAGGACATACCCGTTATGAGCACAGCATGGGAAATAAAGGAAGGAAGATTCCTGTT
>NW_005316873.1:0-1035 GCF_000412655.1 Myotis brandtii
CAGATGAGCAGTTTCTTTTTATTTAATGTCTGGATTCAAACAGTCTTGAGGGCCATCTTTCCAAAATCTTGTGCAAACAGGGACCGACAGCACTTTGGTTAGGTGGCTCGGAACATTACACAAGAGAGCTACTCCTCTGGGGGGTGGGGGTGGGGTCCCTGGGCCAACCACGTCGGGCATCTGATGGGTGATCAGGGGGCACTGCTGCCTTGCTGGATGCCTACCTTCCCATCTGCATAGGGTGGCCCCTTGGCAAATATACCGCCCGGCCATGCTTTCTCTCCTTTCAGCTTTTCTCTGCATCTCCATCTATGACTAGACCAGGATGCTACTTACCCACCAAGAGAAAACCAAACAAGACAGCCGTCAGCACTCACCCATTCTCCTCTCATCGATGATGGTGATGGAGGGGGAGGAGACGGCATACGTCTTGGTGCCCCGGACACAGCCTTGGGCTGTGCCTTGTCTGTGTTTGGCTGCAAGAGCAGTCTGCCTACTTCCTGCCTGCCAAGCTACCCCTTGGTTTCTGCTCAGTTAGCCCCAGAATTCAAGTGGGGGGTCCTGGCAGCTGTCCCAGCTTTACGCAATGGGAGGGCAGCAGCTGGGGTGCAGCAGGCCAGCCCTGGAACAGGCACCAGGCAGACCTGGCAGGTTCCGATTCCCGCCCTGCCGTCTCCCAGCTGCGGGCAGGGCCTTGTGCCTGGGCTCCTCTGAGCGTCCTTTTCTCCTTCTGTGAAATGCTTGATGCTATCTACCTCCTAGTGTGACGGGGAGGCCCTAGTGGGATAATATATATGGACAACCTGGCACAGAAAAGGGGGTCGATAGATGCTTGCTAATAGTCCAAGTGAAGTTCTTCGAAGCTGAAGATTTAGGAATTCAATAATACCACGATGCGAGAAGGCTCTGTGTTACCGTTAAATTTATTAAGAAACAAGCTAGGAAGTTATCAGATTCCTCCCCCCCCCTAATGTTTGTACAACCATTTTATTTTGAGAGACCTGAAGAGGGAAATAGATTGAGAGCTGGCTCGGG
>NW_005316874.1:0-1035 GCF_000412655.1 Myotis brandtii
TGTCTCCAGGCACAGTCCAGCCTCAGGGCCTTTCTACCTGCTGTAATCCACTACTGGTCTCTGATCTATACTGATGATAAAATAATACATTCAAGATGAAAACCAAAGGCTTTGATTCCTTTCTTTCTAAATGGTCTGTAGAATTAAAGATAAAGTTGAAACTACTGACGAAGAAATTACTAAATTTCTGGGGACTCAGGAAAGACAGGTCCTCACTTTATCTGCCTCTGTCCGAGTTCTCTTTCTGTGCTTGATATATGGCCCAGTTACTTTCCATGATTCAGGTCAACAAGCAAGATCTCACACCCACATAGCATGGCATCTGGACTAGTTACCATGTTAAATGCTAGAACACATACTCAACTCTGAGCGCACTCATAATCTGTGGGAGAAGCAAGGAACAAACATGGGAAAGGTCAGAATAATACAAAACGCATCACAATAGAAGTAAGTCTGGTTATATATTAGCACAGGATACAGAGATTTATCCTTATTTGAGAAGGGGAAGGCTGTCTGGAGGACCTGAAAAATCAGAGAAGTTCTGAATGAAAAGTAAGAGTTAAGAGGGTATAGAAAGGGAGGAAGGGCATCTGCGATGGATTGGACAGCACGTTTTTTTGCAGGATTCTTGAGACAGAGAGGTTAGGAGTTGCAGGAGACAAGACAGGAGCGAGAGGTATAGTCCACGTCTTGCTCAGGAACGTGGGACTCACTGGGTGGAGGACAGGAAGAACCAGTGAGGAGTTTTAAACAAGGGAGCTGCGTGATCAAATTCACATATAGAAAGATCACCCTGATCACATTATGGAACAACTTATTTAAGGGGGCGACAGAAAGACCAACGTTGCAACAGTGAAGTATTCAGTGAAGTATGAATATATTTTTCTGCCTCAATGACTGGCAAATTATTCTTTTTTGTGCTTATATTTCAATACTTTGTCAGTTATGACTCTGTTTTCACTACAGGCCCTGATTTTTCTTCAGTGAAGGGAAGGATTTACTGATCTCTCTCTCTCTCTCTCTCTCTCTCTCTCT
>NW_005316875.1:0-1035 GCF_000412655.1 Myotis brandtii
CCACAAGTTGTCCAACAGTGTTGCAAAAGTATGTGAGCAGTGCCCCTCAAGAGATGATACAACAGGAAGAGTGGCCAGAATATGTGAAAGTGCCTAAGAGAAGATGCCAGACTTAACTTTGAGAAAGAAGCTATAGAAACCAGAACATATGACCTGTATATAAGTACATATATGAGCATCCCCTGCCTCCATCTAATAAACCTCTGAGATGCATCCTAAGTAGAATTAGCTGCAGAACCTGGAATCTCTGTTGAAGCCCATGGGAGTGACAGCTAAGGAAATGCAGGATACAAAGAAACGAATGGTAATTTACAGGCAAGCTACTAGAGTCTAATATTATTTTTGGACCTCTCTGCACCATTACTTTTAGATAAAATGGAGAGGAATGAGTGTTAATACAAGTGTAGAATTACACGACAATTTCTATTTGTGTGTAGCCCTGCCATTCAGGCAAAAGAGGTAATAATCACTTGGAGATCGGATTGGCTCACTGGAGCACAGCAATAGCAAAGAAAAGGCCCAAATGTTTTACACAGAAGAAAGAAAAGGAAGGCAAGATTGGCCTTTTTATATTCAGCCACATTTCCTTCACTTAGTCTTACTAGCAGCTATTAAAATATTCTATTCAACAAAATATTTGATCCATGAATTAATTCATGAGGGATAAATGAAGACATTTTTAATTTCTTGTGAAACTGAGAATGTGAATTATTACTTTTCATTTTGTAGGATATTCATCACAATTACTTTGAAGAAGCGTTTCGTATTTCAAAGGGGTCATTGATCTCCACTCTACCTTCCAGTCCTCAGCAGTCCATAGACCTGGCCACCACAGTTATCCAGAGTACATTCTTCATCACTGGTATAGGTGAGGATGTATAAACATTTGTACATGTGCTTATTTCAACATCAAATGTATCTCACTGATTCATCCTCTTTGCTTCTTTAAAGAATTTCAATTAATTTTATAGAATCTACAATTCCCTTTTCCTGTCACATTTTCACATTTAACCAGTTCACCTATATAATTGAGTC
>NW_005316876.1:0-1035 GCF_000412655.1 Myotis brandtii
TAAGTGGTTATTTAACCTCTCTGAGCCCCGGGGTTTCTCATCTGTAAAATGAAGACTTTAGGCCAGATAGACTATGAACCTCTCTCAATTGTAATATGATATTCCAGTTCTCTTACATCAGCTTTCCCAGACAACCCAGGTTCACATGCGTAAGGGCAGATACATGCTGGGGCCTCTTCCCTCCCTAAGCAGCTCTTCCATCTGCTGCCCCAACTGTCCTAAAGGCAGGGAGTAGCATTAGCTTCGCTTTGTCTTGGTGGTCTTCCTTCAGTGCGAATGCTGACTGTGCATCCTAGTACAAGGCTGCAGGCTTGTGGTGTTTGAGGCCTCACCTTTGCACAGAAGTTGAGGAGCGGAGCGCACACTGAGCTCTAAGGTAAGGGACACCACAAGGTTGGTGCCATCCTGAGCCGGGACTATTTCTGCAAGCGCGTCAGCGGGGAGAGAGCACAGGCTCGGGGTCCCAGCCCCAGTCTCTGCTCCACCCCTTGGCTGCTGTGCAAACTTAGGCAGGTACTTCAGTTTTTCTACTTATAACCTGGAAACAGTAATAGTACCTATCTTACAGGGTTGTTGCGAGGATAAAAGAACAGTGCCTGGCACGTTGGAAGTGCCATGTAAGTGTGGTACGTGAATAAATAGAATGCGATACAGTTCTATCAACCTGGGTTAAAACATGATAAACCGACCTTTATCATCCCCACGTGAGTCATGATCCCCGAGGCAACCCAGACATGTGACTAAAGCTGTTGGGTTTAAGTAGAAAATGCCTGCTGGACAGATCAGCAAAATCCATTAGTGTTCATCAGTTCACTCCAACAGTGCTATTCCCTCTCTGCTTCACAGGGAATTTATTTTGGCACTTTTCTTCAATGCTTGCAGTGGTCTGCACAAAAGTAAAAATGCAGTGACCTCAGTAATCTAAACATAATAGAAATATCAAGCATAGATTTGAATGAGGCATGCCCAGTGGTATTAGATTTGCAACACTGCCTGGAAAATGAGAACACATAGAAATTCAGACACTGTAGGAAG
>NW_005316877.1:0-1035 GCF_000412655.1 Myotis brandtii
GGATGTGATGCTTAAACAAGGATGTCACCTTTTTCCTTATATCAAATAATTCTTCTCACTTCCTGTTTTATAAAGATAGAACCAATCAACAGATTTTTCAGTTTCATTACTGCAGTTGTGACAAATGCTTTTACATCAACAGCATATCGTTACAACTAAACTACTTAAATATCTCCTAATGTCTATAAAAAAGGAATTTTCCCTTCATAGCAATGTTTACATTCTTTTATTAGAAAAAAGATCTTTAAAACAAAAATGTAAAGGAATTGATATCCAATTTTTAATAAGCAGACTATTTAGATTCTACCATTGAATGATCTGTTTAAATTTACTTTAATGGCTTATAAATATAATTCATGTTTGTTTTTTTGCTCTTGTGAATGACAGATATATATCCAAAATACTATCCAACACAGATATCTTTATTTTCAACAAATGCTTGCTGATCTTCACAATCTAATATTTGCAATGCGTATTTCACATTCTATATCTGTAAATTTCCTTTAAAATATAGGCTTATTTCTTGCCTAGTGATATAACTAATTCCCATCATATGTATAGCTAAATCCTAACGACTTAATTGCTATCATCTTCTAATGCACAGGGAATGCATTTAAAACATCTGAATAACTATTTTAACTGAAAAGCAAAACATAATCAGTCAGTCCTGATTTAGATAATGATTTCTATATATGGAATTAAACACTAATGACAACATTTAAAAAAAGTGTATTGCAATGTACTTGTGTTTCACAAAGTGGTTGTTGTCAGTTTCAGGGGAGAGTTAGACTAGGAACCCAGGGAGAAAGCATGAGGAAGGGAGGAGTGGTGAGAAAAGCACCAACCTAGGAATTCAGAGTACCCAGCCTTGATAGACCCTAGTTCTATTGCTTTTTAACTATTTGACCTTGAGCATGTGGACTAAAAAGAGCCCACATACTAAACCTCACAAGCTCATGGAGGCCTGCAAGGGAGGGGGGCTTACAAACTCAGAGACTTAAAGTCACCACATAGGATGGTCTGAAATTAAAACTT
>NW_005316878.1:0-1035 GCF_000412655.1 Myotis brandtii
TATGCATGCCTCAGTATAATTTGTTTGTTAGGGGCAGGGACTGACAGGCCTGGCTTTGAATCTCAAATTATGAATCTCAAATTGCTTTTACCCTTAGGAAAGTTCCTTACATTTTTTTTCTGCCTCATTTTCCCTATCTTTAGGATGAGGATAAGCTCACATCTCACTTTCAGTCTCAATTCTGCTCAACATAGTAATTGTTTAAGAAGTATTTGTTGAGTGAACAAAGTGTCTATCACCATTGGTGCTTAAAAAATTATATTAAAAATCAGTTTTGATTTGCTAGACCCGTTGAACTTGGAAAGAAAATGGAATTACTTCGTAAAGATAATTTTAAATTGATTTTTAAATTTACATACAGTAAAATTCAGTCTTTGTGTTGCACAGTTCTGTGGATTTTGACAAAAGCGTAGACTTGTGTAAGTAGCTCCATAACCATGACACCGGACAGTCCCAGCACTTCGTGCAGCCTCCTGTGCAGTCAGTCCCTCATTCCAGCCCCCACTCCTGGCAATCACCTATTTGTTTCCCATCCCTACAGTTGTGCCTTTTCCAGAATGTCATAGAAATGGAATTACACAATATCGAGTCTTCGCATCTGGCTTCTTTCACTTAGCATAATGCATTTGAAATCCATCCATGTTGCAGTCTTTATCAATAGTTCATTCTAAAGATAATACTTTAAAGATAACTCCTAGCATCTGAAATGTTCCGGGTCATAACCACGTAGTTCTTTCATCCCTGAAGTTGTTCTGAAGCCAGTGGTTACAGTGTAGAGTTAGTGCTGAAGAAGGCTTGAGAATCAGCCTCCTCTCACTCAGCCTGTTGAGAAGCGGAGGGGTCTCAGAGCCAGAAAGCAAACGCCTTCCCCCAGGTGAGCAGAAGTCGGAGTTGAGGCCAGGATCCACAGCCTTAATGCTACACTAGCAAAGTTCTATAGGAAGCCAGAGAGGGTAAAGCGTTCTGGCAATGGACTAGTGGGAAAGTCCTGAAGAGCAGGGAGAGGCGTGTGTGTGTGTGTGTGTGTGTGTGTGT
>NW_005316879.1:0-1036 GCF_000412655.1 Myotis brandtii
GTGACAGAGAATGCTAATCTTCAGAAAGCTCTCAAAGATAGTCAGAAGCAAGTAGCTCTTTGATGGGACTGTATATAACAGCAGGATGGTCTTAGGGTTGCAGGTTACTTAGCCTCAGGACATGGGCTGACTATGCCAAAGCCAGGGGTGATTCCTCTTCTCTTAGCAAGGGTGACCTTGGGGGTAGCTCACTTCTACCACCCATGGCAGGTAATCACATTCACAAGATTATTTTCCCTTCTTCCTATTTTTTTTCCAATATGCCCATAACTTTAAAAAGCCCCAGGTTATAAACACAATAAAGTCATTAATTAAAACATTTAGTTGAACTGATAGCAACATAATACAGTATATTTCATACTGCCTCTTCATCTTGGCAGGGCAATTAATAACGTAGGTTTGTTTTATGTCCTGAAGATTAATAATCTGGGGTTATAGCAATGTAATACTCAGAGGTGGTTTGCATTAGAAATTGTTTTGTTTCTGTTTCTCCAAAAGTATGCATAGGCTGCCTCAAATCTATTTCAAAAAGTAGGCAGAACAGATGTGAATCAATAAACAAAATAAACAGCATAAACCAGGGAATTATTTGTAGGGTACAAGTCAATCAACTGTCTTGAAAGAGCAAAGAGAATGAATGTATCTTCTGGAATCCAAGAGTTAAACCACATGGAGTCTTAGTGACATCTTTCTTTTAAGAGCATCTGTGGGTATGCAGAAACTAAGCAATAAAAGGTAGAAGTAACAGGCACAGTGCAATGTGGAGGCCAGTGCCACCCTCTGGTATGCTAGTCTGGTTTTGATCCTCACACCGTGGCTGATGGAAGTCTGCATTTCCTGGAGAGGTACAGATCACTTTGATGCTAGGATCTGCCTTCCCCGATGGCTCCTCCAGCCTCAATCAGGAGCAGACTTTGCTATAAGACAAAATTGTGATCAGAGACAGAATTTATTAACCAAAAGCAATACTTGGGATAGAAAGAGAAATGTCTGACACTCCTTTGTAATCTTACAATGTTTTGTTTTTCATTTATAC
>NW_005316880.1:0-1036 GCF_000412655.1 Myotis brandtii
TCTGAAATCAATAAATATATATTTTTAAAAAAGAAGAAAGCGGAAATGCTGCCCACTGATAGGCTGCTCCCTGGAAATCTTCAGGGGTTTTCATCTGAGCTCGGAGATGCACGTGAAGCACAGACGGACGGCGAAAAGCTGCTCATCCCGGACCTGGGGTCCATCAGCTCCGTCGATTGCGCGTCTGCGGGAAGGAGGGACGGAATAGCAGGAGATGCATCTACGCTTCGTTTCCTTTTCACAGGCTCTCGGGTCAGGAGATACTTCAATCGCCACAGAAAGCCAGACGGGACAGGGAAAGCGCCCCGTCTCCGGGAGAGCTCACCCCGACTTCTGCAGAAAGGGGCTCCGAGGAAAAGACTTCCACATCCTGGGCAGGATGCTCCCATTGCTGACTCGGGGAGGTGCCTCCCAGTGACATTTAGGAGGAGACTCAGCCGGTGCCCCCCCTCCCTGCACATTCCCACCTGGGGACCCCTCTCAGCCTCGGGAGAGCCGGCCTGGCCACCTCTGTCCTGGGAGACCTGGAGGCTCTGGGTCTCCGCCATCGACCCAGGCCCAGGGGGCACGCAGGGAGGTGAGAGCGGCCCCTGCCCCTGAGCTTTCGCATATGTGACTCGGTCACTCACCTCCTTCCCTTGTCGCGTCCCGCACGCCTCAGGCCTGCGCTTCCCGCACACCAGCTGTGGCCCAGGAGGCCACCTCGCTCTCCCCCGCCTCCCTGGGGGGCTGGAGCTGCAGGATCATGGCCTGCAGGGTCTCCTTCACCAGGAGGAGCTCGCTCCGCAGGGACTGTGGCCGCGGTTAAGGAACCCTCCGGCCTCGGAAGAGCGCGTGGGCCAGCGGGCGGGCGGCGGCAGATGGGCACGGCTATCTAATTGCAGTTTCCAGCTCTTCCAAATCGCAGGCGTTAAATATTAATGCGCACTTGACACTTCGTTTAAGAGCGACAGCAATCTCTCCACGGCCTGGGGTTGCCAACGGTCTCAAGTGGGGCCTTAAGAAAGGAAAAGGCAGCCCTCGCCGGGGTGGCTCA
>NW_005316881.1:0-1036 GCF_000412655.1 Myotis brandtii
AGTGGGTCCTGGCTGTGGGCTTTAGAGCAACCAGAACGTGCTCTCCCGGATGGATGGGGCCCTTCCCCCGGCAGAACACCCTTTTCAGTGTTAAACTGTGCTTACCGAACAGCTGTCCACGCCACCCTGCGGGAAGCCGGCACACAGCATGCGGCTGCTGATCTGCACGGGGTAGTAGCGGCGGCAGGCCTGCTCGCTGAGGAGGCGCACAGCCGCCTTCTGCAGTTGCCGTGCCATGGAGCCTGTGGTGAGACGGGCGGTAGGCCGTGAGGGACCAGGCTGGAGGCCTTCCTGATGCCCCCCGAGGGTGCGGGGCCTGGCTCCAAGTATCGGACTCGCCTACCTCCCTCTCGCACGGAGCCCCAGCCGGTGATTACACAGCGTGCCCCATTGGGGGGCCGGGGTGCAGGCTCCGGCAGGCAGATGGGCCGAACCAGGCGGCTTCGGTGCACAGGCCCAGCCAACTCCAGCAGCGCCACGTCATAGTCGAGCGTGTAGAGGTTGTAGAAGGGGTGCTTGTAGATGCGTGCCACGCGCTCCAGCTGCCCCTCAGCGCCACTTAGGAACGGTGTGCCCAGAAAGGCCACCCACTGCTTGGGATCCCCATAGCTGTAGGGTGCGTGGGGACAGGTGTTCTGGATCCCCGCACCCCGGTTACCCCCGCCTGTGGCTCCTCTGGACTCTGCCCCGTAGGGCTGTGGCCTTGTCCTTGCCTGTGCCCCAGGGGGGTGGTCAGGGACCTTTGGCAGGGCACTCAGCCTCTGGGCCCTGGGTTGCTCATGGATATGGGGATGAGTCATCCCTCCTGGGACAGTGAGGGGGGCCTTGCCTGAAATGCACCCACAGCAATGAGGTGACATCACATTACCCATTTCTGCCCAATATTAGGGCTCTGGTGGCCAGAGGGCCCCTGCCCCACCTGCCCATTCCCTCTGACCCCGTCCTGCAGTGTGCCTCCAAGAACTGGCTTTCTCCAAGGAGGGCAGGGCCCCTGGCCTGTTCCACCCTGAGCAGCCTGCCCTGAAGGGGACTCCCC
>NW_005316882.1:0-1036 GCF_000412655.1 Myotis brandtii
TTTTAGCTATATATTTTAAACTAAGTTTAGAGCTATGAAATATTCATGTAGGATTTTTATACTTTTTTCAGTTACTATTTTATGATGAATGTTTTTCATAACAGTATACATTCTTCCAAGCCATATTTAATATCTGCTTAGAATTTCATCTATAGAAATGTCATAAAATTATTTAACCATTCCTAAATTTGGGACAGTTAGGATATTTCTATTTTTCCTATTATGTTATTTGTATTGACCTTCATTTAGTATCTTTTTACCTGATCTTTTTTATCCCTCTACCTCATGCCACTTGCTATATTTTTCTAATGACATTCCCGTTAAGAGGGAGACTGTTTTCATGGTTTATATACTTTTGATGCATTTGTAACCCTGCTTTCATTTGCACAGCTCTCCCTCCCTCATTAGGTGACACCATGAGTACAATAGCTGAGCATGCAGCTTGTGGTCAAGGGCGGGCATGTGTGGGAACCTCACTGGGCAGGGCCTTCGGATCAAACTTCTCTGAATTGGCAGATGGCATGGGATGGAGACCACATCCTCAGAACCACCTAAAGGACGCCAGGCCCAGCAGAGGCCTATAAGTTGGTGCTTCTTGAGAAAAAGAAGGAGGAATGGGGAAGGGCGGGAGGAAGGGAGGGAAGGGAGAAAGGGTGGGGAGGGGAATCCATGGCTGAGGCTGTGCAAGGCTCTGGCACTCACCAGATCACTGGGTCACTAGCCTTGAAGCCAGAAATTACAGATTCTTGTCCCAGCTATGCCACCAACTAGCTTCATGGCCTTGGAAAACCATATAACCTCCCAGGGCCCAGGGTGAGCGTCTGATGGTTCTTTCACTGAGGCCTTGACTGTAGATAGTCTGTCCTTGGATTTGGAAGTAGGATGGGGCAGGCAGCCAGTTACTCCCAGCGTTTAGCCACCAAGCCTGGTTCCCATGGCTCAGGATAGAGAGACGAGTCAACAGAGTCACCTCCACTCTGGCTGCTGGGCGCCTGCCAGCTGAGGCTGCTTCCCCTGCTGCTGGCTTGATTCCCTG
>NW_005316883.1:0-1036 GCF_000412655.1 Myotis brandtii
AAAAAAAAATCTGAGACCTTTCACCCTAGTTTCCAAAGGAATCTAAGGTTGTCCCAATGGACTGCAGGAGGATTTGAGCCATAAGACACACAGCTGTTGTTAGTCTTTCTTCATAAACATTATATTTCCCGTGGTATCTCATCTTTCACGCAAACCAGACCAAGTTCTAGTGATCTACCTGGTCTCTGCCATAGCAGTCATGAATTTCCCTCCTTTCATACAAAATGTAGGTAAAGATCTCAGTAACTTTATTTGAAAAGAGAAGAACCTTCTGCCCTGCTGACCAGGACAAATACTGGTGCTAGTTAAGGAAATCCTCCATCTGGGCCATAGTCAGCAACCACCAGGGCACCATTTGGGCAGCTGTCTTTGAATCTATCTTTAATCTGTAACCCAATTCCCAATTTCTCCTCATTAGTAGGAAATAAAGTGGAAGACCATTTATTACCTCCTTGACCATAAAATTTCCTTAGCCACGCTCCCTGCCATTTCCCATAGATATTCCTCAAATCCCATTAGCTAGATACAAGGCCCTCATCTTTCCTATTCCAGAAAGTCAACTCTCTACTCATCACCAAAACTGTCAAGAACTCTGAAGGGTCTGAGATTTTTACCCTACTTACAACTTAACAAGTTAGCCTGGTACAGCTTCATGGATGCTGGTAGAAATGAGACTCCTGGGTCAGAGGCAAAGGACAATGTACAACTTAGCAATAGAAGCAGCCTGAGTGTCAGCATTTTTTGCACTGGTTCTGAGTCCTAATTCCTACAGTGGCACGAAGGGATCCAAATGACACCTGTATACCAAATGGGTTGTGTTATAGAGAGGGACTCTGAGCTTAGGGAACCTAAATATTTTTAAATGGGCAATAGGCATGCCTGTCCTTTGCCCTGCAGGGACACACTCTTTCTCCCAAGGCTGTTTGCTAAACAAAACCTCCTTGGAAATATTATCTAGAATGAAGAGCAGTCAGTACCTCACTCACAAGGTATACAGAAACTCAAGACCCATGGAGGTTTGGTCCCAACAATACAT
>NW_005316884.1:0-1036 GCF_000412655.1 Myotis brandtii
TACCTCTGTCCCTGGCTGCCCGTGGCGGTCCTCGCTGCAGCTCGGGAGGTCTGATGGTCCCCGCGAACACATCCCTTCCCCGTCCTCCTCTGCCTTCCCCCACCGGCCCCTTTCCTACCATGCTACCGGCACGCCAGCTTTGTTTGGTCGGGCTGAAGCAGGTTTCTATTACACGCGCAAACTTGCTGTTTTGAACAAAATCAATTAACCTGGCTGGCGGTGGAAAAGATTAAAGCAGAAATCCCACAGATACCTCAAGCCCCACACATTCCAAACCGACCTTATTAATCCCCAAACTGCTCTTTCTTTGTGTCCCCATCTCTGTTTTAAGTAGAAACCCCAGTCATCGCCTTCGCCTTCTCCTTGTCCGCCATCAAATTTATGACTACAACGTACTAAATTTACCTCCAAAATATTTCTTAAACCTCAGTACCCAGTTTTTTTCTTTGGCATTTATCCTGATTTGTAACTGTTTATTTGTGATTGTGTTTGGTATGGTTACCCCACACCTGGACTGTAAGTTCCATGAGAACAGAGACCTTTGTCTATGTTGTTCATCGCTGTATCACCAACACACTACCAGGCACATAGTAGGTAAATGTTAATAATAAATAGATGCATAGCAAGTCCTGTGCTAGGTATTAGGTGCAGGAGGGGGACATAGGTTTTAAATTGAAACATAGTTCTGTCCTCAAGAAGTCATCTATCCAACCAACATGCCCTGGGAGGGGCAGTGTACAGGATAATTAAGACTCCATTTCTAATTCCCCCATTCATCTGGGAGGGACTACAAGTGACTAACCTAGACAATAAGACTCTGTAGTATTGGACAGGTCAGGTGTAGTGGTACATACTAGTACTAACTTATAGAGTCAACAGAGTCCAAGATTTGGAACCCAATGATCTGGCTTCCCAGGCTAGCTTTGCTGCCTTCTGGCTTTATGACCACAAGTTTCCTCTCTTTTGAGGCTCCACCTTCTCATCTTAAAAATAGGAGTAACAGTCCTAGCTGGTTGGGCTCAGTGGATAGAGTGTC
>NW_005316885.1:0-1036 GCF_000412655.1 Myotis brandtii
TTGCTGGGTCATATGGTAACTCTATGTTTAACTTTTTAAAAAAATGTCCTACTGTTTGCTAAAGCGCTATACTGTTTTATGGAAGGATCTGGAGGCACATTTGTTTATAGAATAAATACAAATTGCTAATAAGTGCATGAAAAACACTCAACATTATTATTCATTAGAGAAATACAAGTTAAAACCACAATGGGATAACCCCTTTACATACCTAAGAAGGTCCTAACTTAATGACAAGTTCATAAAAATAATAAGTTCAATAAGTTTGGAGATTTGGACTCTTAAAAGGTTAAGAGATACCTGCATACATTTTGCCTGTTTTTATCTCCTTTCATAAATCCAACACATAAGAACTATTGGTCATTTATCAGGAACAAAACACAATTGATGTTACACAAAGAGATCACTTAAGAGGGAGAAAAAGGAAAGATGGTGGGTGAAGTCCTAGGGAACAGTCACATTGAATGATTGTATTTATGGACAGAGATGTAAGATACTGAAAAGCACAGGAAACCCACAGAGGAGAGTTCCAAGCAGCTCCACCCTGACCCAGTCTTTAGGTCACCGGAAATCACTGCCTTTTCCCTTAGAGTGCATGACACATTGCTTTTTGCATACCCAATCCTTCAGGTCAATACATGTCCCTCCACAATTTTCCAGTCCCCTAGTAATGTAAAATCAACCCACCTTGAGTTTCATTACCTCAGTGCACTGCTGGATGACTGGATAATTAATGTTTTCAAGAAATTTGAACTACTGGGTTAATGATGTGCCAGATAATACTTTTATTGTAGCAACTGAACAGTTCTCAAAGGAGTATTAATGTCAGAATTCAGGCCCCTCAGCAGGGTCCCTTGGTAGGAGGGCATATCTTGACCTCTCTCAAATTTTACCCAATAAATAATGTTACTTCACCCTATTCTGTTCAGATTTCATATTATCTCTCATTGTTTTGCTCGCATTGAAAATATTTTTTAATTAGTTTATGTTGAATTAAACTCTCCATTCATACCAAGATGTTCAATTGGAGATTTAT
>NW_005316886.1:0-1036 GCF_000412655.1 Myotis brandtii
TACCCCAAAAGCACTCCTTTTTGCCTCTCTTGCTTGCAAAATAAGAAAATGGCAATGTCAGCTTTACTCTTTCAACATTTGCAATTCCTTCTCTATCTAGTAGCCCATCCTTAAGAAAGCAAGTCTGCATTTTGCACTTGCATCGTTCACTAGAGAGCCTTTCCAAGACTGGGGTATGATGGCAGGAGCAGAAATGTGGTCTCAGCCTCAAAGACTGTGGCGTTTTCTTGTCCTGTCAAGTTACAGAACCACCCATGTGAGCTCATGAGTCAGGAAGAACTTTCAAATAAGTAGAACCTTCCAAAAATGAATCCGGCAGCCTCGGGAGGAAATGCCTCCCGTTCATGGAGGTGCTCCAGCAGATGCTAGGAGACAATGTGTATTCACTGAGTAAATAGTGAGTTTCTACTTTGCATCTGTCCCCATGGTACTGGGGATAGAAAGTGAATAGAAGACAAAGTTAAGGTGATACTGATCCAGTAAAGGGAGACAACTACAAAAGTCAGTAATGTTATATTTTGCTAACTATGTGAGAGCAACCATTATTAGGTTATAGAAACACATAGGAGAGCAAATGATTCCTGATGAAGACCTCTCATAGAAAAGAGCATCCAAGTGAGATCCAAAGACAATCTGAAGGGGGAAAATAGCAGGAGGAAAATGTTTAGACAGAGAGACAGCATTAAAAAACTTCTAGAATAGAGAGAAAATAAAGCTACAACAACAACAACAAAATCTAAAATAAGAGGATCAAACAGATGGGAGTGGCAGGAAAGGAATTTTGAAAGGTAAGCAAGAACTCAGACAAAGAAATTTGAAGACTCCTATACACAGTGGAAGAGTTTAGATTTTATCCCAAATGAGGGCAGGATCCACTGGCAATTTTCATCAGAATCTGTGCTTGGGAGTCTGGCCCCAGCCCTGAACTCCCAGGGGTTGAATGGAAACCTACGTGGTTCCTGTCTTTACGCTTCTAGTCCAGGGAAGGGCTCCGTCCGGCAAAGGGGTGTTGGCATCTCTGACCTGGGTGAGTGAA
>NW_005316887.1:0-1036 GCF_000412655.1 Myotis brandtii
CAGGAAGAGCAACCTCTTGGGTGGTCTCTTTTGCACATGTGGTAAGAACAAGTTTGACCCAGAACTACCTCTGTCATTTTTGCACGGACTGATGGAATCTTTGGGGCAGTGACTTTCTGAACCTAAACTGGGCCTTGGCTTCTGTGTTTTCTTGGAAAAGCTTCCCTCAGCTTTGCAAAGTGAGTGAGCTCTTTGCCTGCTTCCCAGAATGAAGTGAAGATTGTAGCAGATGGCCAAACGTCTAAACCCAATCCCCTTCTGGTGCCTTGCTGCTTGGTGTGGGTTTCCCATGTCAGTTAGGCAGCTCCAAGAGCTCACTCAAAGTCCTTAAATGAAATCTCATCCTGGAAGCAAGGGCTGCATCAGTGTAGCTTGACAGAACTAACCACCGTCTGTGCTGTCACCCACACGACCACTGCCGGTCGTGGCACCTGGATGTGTCTGTTTTCAGAAACACCAAGGTTTGGGGATTCTTCAGTGTGCATTTCTGATCAGAGAACTCTTTATGTTTTAGATGGCCTGACTAGGCGTCTACAGGCTTTCTTGCCCTTCGTATAACCAAGAATGTTACCAACATGAAACGGGGTCTGGCCACCTGGTAGGTATTAGCCAAAAGAACTCCAAGTTGATTTTGATAGTAGGAACTTTATTGCAAGCCAGTGAGCAGGGCGTGCACTGGGAATCATTCCCTGAGCAGTGCCCTCCTCAAGAACAAAAGACCACAACGTATTATAGGCTTAGTTTCTTATAGCATAGCCTATTGAGATATGTTTGGGGTGAGAGTGCACAGTAAGCAGAGGGGGCTATACATATATCTCATGTACAGAAAGTGATGAACAAGCCCCACCTTGGGCAAGTATTTTAATATTATAATGAGAGTATAAGTAGAAAAGTTCATGCCAAGGCCATAAAAGTGTCCTCTGGTCAGTTTCAACTGCTCTGGGGCAGTTTTCTAGCTGTTTTCTTACCTATAGCTTCTGGTCTTCCTATAGCTTCTGGTCTTTTTTTTTTTAATCTTTATTGTTGAAAGTGTTAC
>NW_005316888.1:0-1036 GCF_000412655.1 Myotis brandtii
CTTATAGTCTAATGCCCTATCTTGTACATAATGTATGCTATGTAAAAATATTAGGGACTGGACTAGCTAGGATACTTAGCTAGTTCCTTAAAGTTCTCTTCTAAAAATTCCTATTTCTATTAATCAGTAAATCAGTTTCTCACAATTGCTTCCTTTCCCAGATGCCTACGCATAAAGGAAGAGGCAAACTAGGGCTATCAGAAAAACAGCTTCCGAGGCCTTACACTTCCCCTTTCTCTCCTAGACAAAAATGAGGTAAAACTGTAGGCAGAGGCCCTCGTATAGCTTTGTTTCTTTACTCTTTGAAAATCTGTGTTACATAAAACATCATTTATTGTTTTTAGAAGAAAAACAATGAAATGAATTTAGAAGAAAAAAGCCCAGAAAACCCTCCAGCGGTCCCAAAAATGTCGAAAGAAGAACCCAAGTTGCCAGAAATCAGACAAGGAGGACAATTGGCCAACGAATATAATAAAGTGCAAGATCTTGTCCTCCAAACACCTGCAAGGCAGTCCGTAATTTCTACAGAAACACTGAAAAAAATTCAGAATGATAGGTAAGGAAGGAGAGCATATTTGGAAGTGTAAGTGTATTTCTGGGTGGATAAAGAATGAGTGCTAGGGTGGCTGGCTGCCCTCTTCCCTTCTGGATGGTTCTTGTATCCAAAGTGAGTGCTGATAATAGTATTGAGTCTTTGTTTGCAATTTTTAAAAATGAGAATAACTTTGCAACATTAGTGTGAGGATTAGAAATGAGGCTTCAGTCAAGTGCCCAGCATAAATTGATAGCTATTGCGATGCTTTATCCATTAATAAGAGACAGATATCATCAAAGTAGCCAAATTTCAAGCTAATGTTTTAATCCTGATGGTTTTTTAAAGACAGTCTCAATTTCCATTGGCTCATTGTTCAGTTTTTGTTGTCAACCGACTTGCTGACAAAAAAGCCTGTTATGTTTAAAAGAGGGTATAACAGCCCTAACCGGGTTGGCTAAGTAGACAGAGTGCCAGCCTGCGGACTGAAGGGTCCCAGGTTCG
>NW_005316889.1:0-1036 GCF_000412655.1 Myotis brandtii
TGAATTTTCATGCACCAGGCCTCTAGTATATAATAATGAAGAAAATGACTTTTCAGGAATAAACACACCATTTTCTTCTTTTGCAATTTTTCTTTTAAAGCACCAGATCATGTTACTTTTCTACTCAAAATCCTTTAATATTTTCTTGTCATTATCAAGATAGTGCCCAGGGGCTTCCTTTATAATCTACTACATCTCTGTCTTACTCCCATGCTATTCCATAATTCCCATGACTTGCAGGTTGCTGTGAAAAGTAGAAATAATTCATGCAAAATACCCAGTATATAGTATGTACTTAATAAAACAAAAATAATTCTTAAATACTAACAAAAGAAGAAAAATAAATATGTTTATCTCTCCCGATATTAAATGAGAATAAAATTTACCTATCAATAGAAATAGAGGAGCAAGAAGTTCAGAAAATGAAAGGTAAGTTACTTCATAGTATCAATAACATTTTATAGTTTTTATAGTTGTATATAGTACATGGAGCACCATCTTTTTAAATAAAAGTAATAGCAGTAATGCTGAATACAGTGTGGTCCATATTCACAGGGATAAATAACTAACCAAATTCATAATCTAGTATAAGATTAGAACCCTTATGACTGTTGAATTACTTCCAATCATTACAACCATGGTTGGGATATGTCACTTTGATATTTATTGAGTACTTTCTATGAAGCAGGCAATGTGCCAGGCACTAGGCAATACAAGGATGGATAGATAAAACAATGCCTCTGACTTGGAAAGGTTTGTCAGTTAATATTATTAATAGACCTATAAGTAATTATAGTGAAATGCAATGGTTGTAAAAACAACAGAAGTGCTGTCAGAGAACACAAGGAAAGTTTCACGGAGTAGTTGTGCCCTAAGGAAAAGGTGAGATGGGAATGAGCCAAGTTTCTGAAGGAAAGGAGGACATTCTAAACATGCTGAACTACTTTTATGCACAGATGCACACAAGAGAGAAATCATAGCCACATTCAGCCTGTGTCCCAATGTCATTACTCTCTTCTTTGTGTGTTTTGGCTCC
>NW_005316890.1:0-1036 GCF_000412655.1 Myotis brandtii
CCCCCCCCTCCCTTTTCTAAAGCCACCATCTGCATTTTCCACTTTGAAGTACATTAGTTACTATGGAAACAGTGATATCATTGGTGGGGGTGAGGTTAGTAACATCTACAAGGACAGTTTAAAACCATTGTATTTATGGGTTTGAAATTTATACCGCACTTGGGGAAAATTGCGAGTCTGCTTGCGAGAGTGGCGTGCTTATGCTGTGCAGTGATAGCCAGCATGATGCGTGTGCATGTAACAAAAATTAGCGTTTGAGTGTTTTTTAGGTTGCCAGCGAAAATATGCCTGAACATTAAGAAAAAAATACAAAGCAAAGGAAAAGGAAGGTGGGGGATTGACATAATGGTTTCAACTGCCCCGGGCTCATGGTTACTGCAGATGCATAGATAGAGTTCCCTGTGTACGTGTGGTTTTTATAAGTAATGGTCCATTTTTCTCCGATGAAAACACTGTTATAGGGCAGGTCTTTGGCTTCCTGAGTGACACCCGCGTTCCAGGAAGTGGCTGATTAATTTTGATGTGCAACTGAACTCTTAACAAGGTCCCTAAGAGGTGAGCGAGGGAGCCAAGTCCTCAGGATTTGAGCAGCCTGTGCCCTCGGCCCACAAGGGAAACAGAAATGTGTGCAGACTAGGAGATGCTTTTCTGAGCCTAAGCCATGTGATTACTTGGCCTGGCAATCTCCTTGTCATGCTTGAGTGGGGTCACCCTGGCCCCTCCCCACAATCACCTTCTCCCCCTCCCTGGCCAAGTCAGGTGCCCTTCTTTTGGGGTCTCCTTTGCAGCCGACCCTGTCATAACCCAAAACCCTTAAGATCAGTGCCTTGAAGTATGGTTGCCTCTCACTGGGGCGTTTGGTTCCAAAGAAGCAGAGAGATTACCCTTGTGTGGGTGGGGTATTACCCAAGGACATTCCTCGGTTGCCTAGAAGGTAACCAGTACATTCAGGGCTCATGCTGTTAAACTGAAACCACGCGGAAGGCCCCTGAGACACGTGTCCCAGGAGAGGGCCCGTGAGGACTGGTGAAGTTCA
>NW_005316891.1:0-1036 GCF_000412655.1 Myotis brandtii
GCACCTCCCTTTTACTCTACAACCTATTGAGTTGTTTGAGTTACTTCAAAGTCCTAGGAAACGCATTTCTAAAATATTGAACGAGAAGATCAAGCGAAAAGGTGTGCACGTGGCACTTTCAGCTGCTCGAAACCTGATTCTCTAATGCTCTAATGGGACATAAGAACTATCTTTCTCTCTTTTTTCTAACAATTGTAAGTTCATAAAGTGGTTAGCACTCTAGACTTGATCTGTGCTTCTAATGCTTTTATGGCCACTTTGCTATATGAACTAAGGTTTATGTGCAAAATGTCCACATTTTTAAAAAATGGAATCAAGGCATTAACCGTGAACCTGAGGCAGAGTGGCTCATTATCTCAAGTGCATGCCAGGGCTCCGTTTTATGGCATTGGGTTCAAATCCATTTTTATTGAATTACTATCTTTATGCTTTTGGATTTCCCACTTATCCATTTCAAGTATTTCCTTTGTGTGTTTGTCATGGTGAAATTTCTAGTTCCCTGTTCTTTGTAATCACAGGTGGAAGGCACAGAAATGGAGCCCCTGTATCTTAGTGCCGGAGTCTGTCAGGCAGGGAATAATGAGCACCAGCGAAGCCTGTGGAAAAGGGGTGCAAACAAGAGGTAAGAGGATTTTCAAACAGGTTTGCTATTGGAATGTGGCTTACAATCATGTTACTCTTGTAAACTGTTGACTATGCTTACATTGGAGTAAATTGCGGTATTATTAGATTGCCTTATTTGTAAGTGTTTGAGTTTAAGTTTGGTGTCAGTTAATGCTGATATCATACTATATTTTAACCATAACCAGCTAGTGTATCTAAGGTCTAATGCAATGTAAGCAAATATCTATTCTAAGTCATCAACATACCCCAATGCTGATTTTCCAAATGCGTGTTGGATATTAGCCAAGGAATGAAGGATATGTCAAGATTAGGCTCAATAATATGCACTGTATTTCTTAGGTGCTAATTAAGTATTTGTTGAATGAATGAAAGGATAACTGAATTAATTGACTAATCTTAATAATCATGACTT
>NW_005316892.1:0-1036 GCF_000412655.1 Myotis brandtii
CTATAAAAAAAAAATCAATAAAATATATTTTTTAAAAGTGTTTAAAAATCAATAAAATGTATAAAAAAAATAAATTGGACCCTTGTTAAAAAATCATCAAGAATTTCAAAATGGCAATAGCAGAGCTTTTCTTGCTAGGAGAAACAAAAGAAACAAACTACTTGTTTGTTTCTTATTTTTATTCTAATTGTGAGATAATTTTCTCTTTCTCAAAACCACCACATTAGAAATAAACAACAACACTTTAGGTAGATATTCTACCTCGGAAACAGTTCTGTACCGATGAGGCATAGAGAAGACAATCTGACTCTGGGGGAGGTGTTAAGTCACAGGCAACTGGTCTTGCAGTTGCATTAGCAGAATAAACTTATGGCATCATGAGCGTTTTCGGGGAGAGGCTTGAGAGGTTGCTGATGTAGACTATGGAGTGGCTAAATTATCTATAAACTACTCCTTGTTTAGATTCATGTTCATCAGTGTGGAGTCTGGTTTTTATCTTGAACCATATTGGTCTAGATGCTTTGTGGATTCTAATTTCTTGAAAGAGAATCAAAAAGCATTCTTGGAAGGGACAGCAGTGATGGAGACTGTTCAATAGACACATTGACCTTGGTTTATAATGACCATTTAATCCCCATTAAAATGACTTGGGAATTTTGATTGGTTCACTTATCACTGTGCTAAGAGCATAACAAATGCTAAATAGCTGTTGACTCAGTGGAGATAGGGATCCCCAAATGGTTGATCGTGACTGTTCAGTCAATTGAAAACCTGGATGTTATTGATTATGGCTGTTCTCCAGCCCAGAGCTGGCAGGCATTTGTAGAGGGAAGAGCTGCACTGGGTGGCGAGAAGAAGATAATTTCAAATGGTGAGCACTAGAGGCATTTCACCTTTTTCTCCTCTGTTTCCCTTAACTCCAGCTTACCCTTTATGCTCCTATAAATCTGAACTCGAAACTGTAATTTTAAGGTCCCCAAATGATCTCATTTATATAGAACTAAAGGCCCAGTGCACGAATTTGTGCATGGGTGGG
>NW_005316893.1:0-1036 GCF_000412655.1 Myotis brandtii
ACATCCCCCAAGGGGTTCCAGACTGCGAGAGGGCACAAGGCAGGCTAAGGGACACCCCACCCCCCAGCCAGTGCATGAGATTCGTGCACTGAAGCTCCAGTTTTACTATAAACACTAAACATAAACATAAATCTCCCATGGAGACTTTGACTGAAATTGCTGTAATTTTCCTTTGGACTATAAATCTATTATATAAAGTTACATTTGCCTCTATTTTCTGTTACTAAGCAATTATTCCTAATCATATTTTACCCAACAGTACCTTAACATACCTGACCCTAATGTCCCATCTTAAGGGACCACACTAAACTGACTTGTCAATTCAGGTCATCTATTTCAAACAGCCCAGAAGAGTTGTAGGCAAAAAAGGAAATTGCTTAGAAGTTTGGGGGGGGGGGAGACTAAGTTACAATTCCAAATATTGTTAACAATATAAGTTTATAAATCAAGATAAATAAAAATTCACTTAACCTATCCTTTTTATTAATTAAAATACTACAAGCATTTGGATATATATTATTGTCAATACAAAGTATTTCAAATATTTTATGATTACTAAAAGATGTAAAGGCTAGCCTGATCCAATATACGATTGTTCTAGAGAATGGAACAAAATAGACTTTCCCTAACATTCTTGTTTATAAAAAAGTACAGGAAATGCATTAGGTTCAGATAGCCATCTCTTGGAGCTTATCACCAAGAACAGCTAGAACAACTATGCCAGCTTTAGTTCCTTCCGAATCCTCTCCTCTACTTGTCCCACACTGTTCTTGTTCCTAGCTGTCTGGCCTGCAACATTTATCTCTTGCTTTAGTTATCTATACATGCGATTCAGAGTCATAAGAAAATGTACGTATAGTTTCCATGAGCTTTAGCAAAAAGAAGTTAAACAATAAACTTATCTAAATTGTCCAGAGTATCAGCAGATAGTGAATTACCTTTATTTCCTATGAACTTGGATAAAATTCAATAATTAGGTTGCCACATTTATTCTTCTATAGGCAATAACTTGCTAAAACTTTTGTTTAGTCTATTC
>NW_005316894.1:0-1036 GCF_000412655.1 Myotis brandtii
TTAACCTCTCCGAGGCTCCATTTGTTCATGTGGGAAAATGGACAAATGTTGGTTATGATTTTGAGTAAAAGAAGCTGACACAACATATACTGTATGAGCTCATTTGCATATGGTCAAAATCAGGCAAGGCTACACTTTATTATTTAGGGATACATACATGGTGGCAAAACTAAACCAAAAATGAAAACATTCTTCATGAAAGCGAAGCCATGAGTGCTGTGGGCGATGGCAGGGGATGTGGATGGGAAAGGCATTCTCTCATTTATTCCCTCTTGAGCTGGGTGGTTTGTCACACAGACTGTTTGCTTTACAATTATTACAGTTACAATTATTCATGACACTTTACATTTGTTTATGTCCTTTTCCGTGTGGTTGCTGTGATGCTAAAGAAGAAGAAATGGACAATGTTTTGAAAGAGGCTTGTAAACTGAAAAGTGTGTGCGCATATTAGGGCTCCCATACAACCTCTTCCTCCTGCCTGTCTTTTTCTCTAGGTTCATAATCCGGAATGTTCAAGCTAGAAGGGACCATTCTTGTCCAACCACCCAGACCCCATCATACAGAAGGGCAAACTGAGGCCCAAGAAGGCACAGGCATTATCTCCTCTCCCTTCCCTCCTACCCTCACAAGCTTCCCAGCCCTGAGACCCTTCCTCACCCGGAACCTGAGGCTCCCCCCTTCCCTTAAGCTGCTGGAATGATGTGTGTGAATCCAGACACCACAGACCTCAGAGCCCCGGGCATTTCCTCTCCTTCGGAACCTGTTCCAACCCCCTCTGTCTTAGGCTGAAATAAAACGTTTGCAATTTCCTCCCGCCCACGACTTCCCTCAGATGCCTCAGCCTCGGGAGTAGTAGGGGACTTTATTATTTTTTTTAAAGAAGCCATACATACCCTCCCGAGCTCACATAAATCTTCTGAGCACCTTTCTACAAAGGAGTAAGAACCGAGCGGGGGAGAGCGCCGAACCCGCTGCAGGTGCATCTAAGATTCTGGCTCAGACGTGACAAGCTTGCAAGAGGCTTCCTCGCCTCCCC
>NW_005316895.1:0-1036 GCF_000412655.1 Myotis brandtii
AGAGAGAGAGAGAGAGAGAGAGAGAGAGAGATGCAAGGGGAAAAAATCTTGAGACTTCCAGCAGGGGTAATTAACCCCAAATGTTTCATAAAGGATTTGATAGCATTCTGGTTTAAACTCCCTTCCCAGGCCTGTTATAGAAGGGAAAGAGAAGAAAGGAACTTATTAAAAATTCACCATTGCACTTTTTAAAAAATCGTATGACTAAACCAAGCTGTTGGACCCATGTTCAGAAAGAGACTAACCACACAGACCTCATGCCAAGGTAACAGATTAAAATTTTACTGGAGAGAAAATATTTAAGACACAGACTGGCAGTTTTCACCAGACCCACCCGAGAAATGCCTTCCTTTTATCCCCTCATCTACTTGCTCTACGCCTTGCCTGTCGGGTCTGGGTTTGGCATCAGCCTGGGCAGCTTGGCGTCTGCCCAGCTTCCCACCAGCTGGGATGCATTTCCCGTTCCTCCCCCTGCACTGTTGCTGGTGGAGAGGCACGGAGGGGCCATGTAATAGCAGAGGTAACTGAGTAAAGCCAGTGCTAATACCTGTTCACATGACCTCTCCTGCACGTGGCCCCACCTGACATGCTGACCTCCCCAGGATGAGGGCCACACCGCAGGACTGTCCTCTTCAGGCCGGGTCTTGAAAAGACAGAGTCAGTGTGCTTCACTGAGGGGTGGGGCTGCCTTCTATTTGTCCCTGTGTGCCCAGGCAGTGAAGGCACATCATCAGTATGCATACACTAAGCCTTCTCATGTTACAAAAGAAGCTTCCAGAACAGTCAGCCCTTGAGATAGCATCAGACTCCAAAAATTAACTCCGAACATATAAATAGGGGAGTTTTCTGTCTAATGCCAGGGCAGACACATTGAACGTTCAGCAGACCAAACAGTGTCATGCTCTGTCACACCTGCTAATGGATGTGTGGTCTCCATCTCATGAAAGATCCCCAAGTAGTAAGCAGACGGTCTGATGGTTTCAGCATTCACCTGCCGGGAGGGAGGTACTGGACAGGTGGCTTCTTGTGGTTCCCC
>NW_005316896.1:0-1036 GCF_000412655.1 Myotis brandtii
CGCTCTATCCACTGAGCCAAACCAGCTAGGGCATGATTAATATTTTTAGACAATTTCCCTGGATTTGTGGAGTGAATTATAGGTGTGATATTGGGGCAAATGTGGAATTGCAGAGTCTTTTAGAATGCTAGTTACAGACATTCTGGTGATGGGAGGCAACAGATTGTGGTGACATGACCCAAGTTAGTAGTATTAAAATGAAGACAATGAATAGATTTGTGATAGTTTGGAGTTACAGTCCACAGGACTTGCTGATGGAAAGAAGATAATAGTGAGGAAAAGAGAGGAATCAAGATGATTCATTTGCTGAGATGGAAATTCTGAGGAAGAAACATGGTTTCTGTTCATGGTTTGGATGATTCATATTCATAGTGAGATTTCATTTCTAAAGTTAGGATCCTATTTTGCTGGTATTCAGCTACCTCCGCTTCCCCATGGTACACTCCCAGAGTTATTTATAGTGGAGACCTCCTGCATCTTAAACTCTTCGCAGGCAGATTTTCCAAGAGGCTTAACAATGCTTAGCCTTCAGAGCCACTCACAGGCTCTGGCCCCTTCGAAGGTCCAAAAAGAAGTACTAGCGGTGTGTTCACATGCTCATGTTTTTGCAACATTTGCAAAATAAGGTAGTTCTACCGTGTTGGTTAAGCTTGTTTCCTAACTTCTTCAAGCTTCCCTCAGTGTGTGGCCTTAGAGTTACTGTGGATCAGCTATGGGGAAGTTGAGTTGGGGATATATTTGATTTAGATTTAGTGGGATATAGTGCCTTATGGTAACTTCAGTGAAGAGTTCTGGTGTAGAGGTATGACTGAATAGCACTATGAAAGTGTAGGGGTGGTGGATGCATATCAACATGAGTTTTACTAACACCTGCCAATAGATGCTGTGGAAGGAGAAGAAACAAGGCATAAAGTACATGGAAACAGAGATTAATCTGTGGGAAATTCTCCCAATCTTTACATTGGTTCAATTGATTTTTATCAATGCTTAAATGAAGTAGATATTTCCTCCTAGCAGTAATATATTTGATAATGCA
>NW_005316897.1:0-1036 GCF_000412655.1 Myotis brandtii
GGAAGTAACTAGAAACATACAGCAGGTGGAACAGGAAAAGGTCCATGAAAGCTAAGATGTAAGGGATGAGTAATAGTCACCAGGCACAAGAAAGGGGTGGGTGTTACAGAAAGAGGGAAGGTGAGTGTGACACATTCAAGGCCAAAGAGAGGAGCATGCAAGGGGTGGGTCAGGAGGGCTTGGAACTGTGCCCAGGAGCTTGGACTTCAAGGGCCATGGGAAACTATGTAAGGGTTTTAAGCAAAGACATAATATTCATTCATTCATTCATTCATTCAACAGAAAGTCACTGACACCTGCCACAGGCCAGGTAGGTAGGCTGTGGCTCTACCACAGAGGCTTGCATGAGGCTGAAGGGTGGGGAACAGGGGGAGTATGAGGAGGAGCCTGGGCTGCCTTCTGCACTAGGGAGCAGCAGAGGCAGAGAGCAGAAGTGCAGAGACATGAGGTGTTGGGAGGGAGAAGGAGCCGAATGGGGTGGCTGATTAGCTGTGGGGCAGAGTGGTGAGTGAGAAGAACGTTTTGAGATGACCCATGCCAGGAGGGTGAGACTTCCATGGGCTAGGAATCAAAGAGAAGTGCAGGAGTGAACATAGGCGCCATCTGGAATAGCTAAGGGGTGTACAGAGACTGTAGAGGAAACTGAGAAGGAGTGGCCATAAGAAAACCAGTGGAGCACTGCAGAAAGTGGCACCAGAGGGGCTTGTAGATTAAGAAGAAAAGAAAGTAGTCAATAGTGTGAAATGCTGCTGAGAAGCCAAGGTTTAAAAACAAAACAATAACAACAACAAAAACGGCTGAAAATGACCAGTGGAAAAGTTTCAATGAAGTGTTGGGAGGAAGCAAAACTATTGAGGGATGACAAGTGGTGGGAGAAACAAGTGAAGGCACTCTTCCCAGAGAAACAAATAAGTAGGTAGAGAAAGGTGTTGTCTTCCTTGTTTTGGTTTAGATAAGCAAGATATGACTAGATCTGGGGAGAAGGAGCCAGCAGAAGAGAGGGAGATAGAGATGAGAGAGAGAGAGAGAGAGAGAG
>NW_005316898.1:0-1036 GCF_000412655.1 Myotis brandtii
AAAAAAAAAAAAAATCCCAAGGCAGAGATTTTAGTTTTCTTAAAATACCTTGAACTGTACTGTCTCAGAACTACATTGATTAAAAAAAAACCCAAACAGAATTTTTAAAAAATGCTACAGAATAAAGCTTTCACACCTTTCAATTCCAGTTTGTAACCTTTGCTTACAATTATCTGGTAGATCACAGTATGGCAGATTTTTTTTAAGGTATTATGACTTGACCAAGGTTTAGATACGTGTTAATTGAGCTTCCCCAGATTTATTCTAATGGCCACAAACAAAATATCTGGTATGGAAAGATAGTAACGTAATTCACCACCCACCTCACTGAGACATAAAACTCTAGGGCTAGGTGGAACCAGTAACAAGATGCTGCAGCTTTGGGAGCATTCCAGCTTAGCCTCTGCTTCTCTTGCAGAATAGGCATTGAGAGAGAATTCCAGGGACCACCCAAGAGGTCTTCGGTTCTTTCACTTTATAGTCTTTTCCCTTCCAGCCTTCCATGTTATTACCATCCCATTCTCTATCCTGTTCTCCAGTCTGTATCCCTAACATCATCAACAAACTCTGATATGTGTATATAAAATAATCCCTTGAAAACCATGGAAATTATCATTGCTTCCTATGGCTAAGCTGTAAATACCTATAGAATGGGGACTATGTTTTATAAAATTTATTTTGTGGAGTAATTAAACCTTTTAAGATTTTAACTACTATAAAATTTAAATGGCTTATTTTTTCTTTATGTCAGTGTAAAAGTATGGCAACCTATATTAAGCTCTTACTATTTTCCAACGTATAATACTATATTCTTTAGATAAAGAAGAGCTATATAAATTAGATTGTTCTTATTCTCAAAAAATGTAATCTAGATGGAGTCAGAATAGCATTGGGTGCAGTGTGTTGTTTCTCAATCTTCAACATATATAATCTATCTATATAAACAGGGAATATGCTCATTAGCCAAACATCACGACCCACCGCTCAGGAGGAGATGCGCTCAGATGGGCTGGACTGCGTGCCGCCCACACCCCAG
>NW_005316899.1:0-1036 GCF_000412655.1 Myotis brandtii
CCATGGGTGATGTCTGAAGGGGTTCAGGAATAGATACTTTGTCTCTTCTATGAATACAGCCTGAAGGAGAGGTGTTAAGGAGAACCTAGCATTCGGTCATGTCCCAAAAAATAAATAATATCTTAAGTATCACGTGTGTGTGATATGGAAAAATATATAGAAGTTTGTAGGATCATGGGTCCCATTAACATTCTGATGAAACCATGAATGTCAGTTCAGGAAAAATACATATACCTTGGCACACACATGGGCTATTTTGCAACCATAGGAACCTCAGATATATTCCAATTTATTCACTTGAAGACCAAAAAACTAAGACTTTGATGTAGGTGACACATGGAAAAACATATGCAGGTTCACCCAGAAACAAAAGCAAGCAAATTAAAGCACCAATGGGTACTATTTTGCATACTGACTCACAATGATTTTGTGGACAGTAGACAAATAGATTTATCTTGATTTTCACTTCTCAGTTTAGAAGTAGTCTATCCCTAAGAGCTCCAAGTCATTTGCACCCTCATTCCTGTGAGAGAGAAAAAAGAGAAATTTTCCTTTTAGCATTTTATAATGATTAAAGATAATGTGTAAAAAATATCAATAACAATACCTGACATATTGAGGACATTCCAAAAATGGCATATACAATCCCTATAATAGTAAAGGATGCTGCCAGAGTTGCAGTGAGCTTGCCACACTCAAAGTATATACTGTGGCAACACTGGCAGGGGAAGTCCTCCAGGAAAGTAGTCTGGTGGGATATGTGAATAGCCTTTACTATCTCTTTCCTCCCACCCAGCAGTCCTCCTTATCAATAACATTAGGAGCCCCAGTCCTGGAATTTATCCTCTGCTAATTAGTCTAAACAAGGCAAAAGCATTTGGACCAAAGTGTCTAAAAGTAATGAACATTTCAAAACAAGGAACATTGGTGCAGCATTGTATTGCCAATAGTTTAGCTTAGGGGCTGACACACAGTAAATACTTTAAAAATATTAATTATGAAAAGATATATACATTGACTATCAGTTTAATGGCAG
>NW_005316900.1:0-1036 GCF_000412655.1 Myotis brandtii
GTTAAAGCAAGAAACGAACACGCCTTGAGCTCTTCTGGGTGCTGGCACCACACAATGCCACTTGCATGTGTTACCTCCCAACCCTCCCCCCAACAACAGCCCAGCGTCAGCATTCCAGCGGGAATCAGAGTCTTAGAGAAGACTTTGTCCAGGATCAGAGATTCAAGCCTAGGTCAGGCAGTACCAAGCCAGGTGGCCTTTCCACACAGATCACCTTCTGCAGAGAAACCAGCTTTGTTGAACAGATGAACAGGATGGGGGTGGCAACATCTAGCGAGGTGAAGAGAGGGGGGAGAAAAGCCAGGAGAGTTCCATGCATTGTCCTCATAGCCGGACAGGAAGCGAGGAGCTGAGGAGCTGAGAGCCCTGATGCGGGGCTGGGCTTTGGCTGAGAGAAGCCCAGGTGTAGGGGTGGGCGGTGCAGAAAGGGAGAGCTGAGGGCTTTCCCCAAACCAGACTCCTCCTTCAGCAGAACGCTTGGCCGTAAACCACTCAAGACCTGGTGGCTAAAGGCAAAGCACTTTTGAAGGCACTGCCAGGAAACAGCTTAATTGTGCCAGGCAATCCCTGCCGTCCCCTCAATAGATAAATTGCTGTCACAGAAGGCATTAATTGGAATGGCTTAAATAGCTGCTGTTTATTTACCGTCACACCAGCAACTGTTGGAGCCTCCAATGGGAGCCCGGCTGGCTCGCTGCCCCACCCTCTCCCCGCCCCTCCCGTCCAGACTCCAACCCCTCCTCCTCTCCTGCTGGGAGCGGCGCCGGATCAGCGTTTTTATTTTATGTTGCCTGATTTATTTGTTCTGTGAAGCTTTCATTTCAACTTGGAGAATGTTCAAAGTAAAGCTCACCCTGTTACAGACTTAATTGGACCATATTTCAGTCGCAGTGCATCTGTTCAGTGTGGCTTCCTTATCCTGGGTCCATAAACTTTTATTAAGTTATATATCAGGGAATATACATATATATTTCACTAACATGTTTGGGATATTTTTTCTCCTTTTTCCACTTTTTCCCCTCCTCCTTTTTTTTTC
>NW_005316901.1:0-1036 GCF_000412655.1 Myotis brandtii
TGTGTCCTGAAATAGAGAACCAACTTTGGTTATCTCTCTCGAAGGAATGAAATGGTTGCCTCCTCCCTTCCCCTTTTCTAATAAGCCTGAAAGGACTCCAGTGTCGCTTTTAAGAGTTGCTCCAAAAACATAAAAGTTGGACATGCAGAAATAGAATGGTAGATATGATGAATTCCATAATTACATCTTTCCTTTTAGACACAATCATAATAAACTGACAAAATGTGAATATTTACACAGAATTTGTATTTACCTTGTACACACACACAGATAACCCATTTTCATACATGCCTTTAGGTTTGTTCTTTTCCCACATGACTGATCTATGTTGACTGGTCTAAGTCCAATGAATTTCAATTTCAATGAGAATAAGCATCAGCACTTTAACCTAATTATTCCCATCTTCATCTCAATTTTATTTCACGGGAGACCTATGCTTCTTGTCATAAATATAAAAATGTTTGTCAATTTCCAAGTCATTTTTCATAAAATAAGGGCAAAATATCATAAAATATTCCATTCATTGTGCAAACATTGCTGTGTAAAAAGTGAGGCAACCCGGCTGAGACTGCATTTTTGGCCAGCGGACACCACCCCCATCAGGGAACCTCCGATGCCCCTTATCACTGATGTGGAAAAGTCCAAACGTGAGGGCAGCTCAGGGATGCCCCTGTCAGCCCAGGAAAAGTGCAGTGTGTGTGCAAATTTGAAAACCGCTAGTAAATCTCTATATATTTTTCATTCATTAAATAAAACAAACCTACTTATGATTCAAACATTTATTCAGGAAAAACACTCAAAGCCCTATTCATAGGGGAACCTTGTTGGCGATAGTATTAATGACACAAGCTCAGGGGTAACCAATCAGAACATCATACATTCCAAGTTCAATCTTTCAGAAGAAATGAATACAATTAGGGATATGTAAATTGGCTATTCAAAAATGATTTTCATAATTGACTACTCATTTCCAGTATGGGGACTTGTTTAATTGGAAAATCCAACAAGCCTCTCACCACAGGAAACAAATGCTAGT
>NW_005316902.1:0-1036 GCF_000412655.1 Myotis brandtii
TGCCACTTATCTCAGTGAATGTGGAGGGCCATTTATATTTTCTGACATGTGCAATCAGACTGAACTTGGAACCAGCACATGTTTTGCACCTAATCAGCACTCAGAAAGTCCACATTGAGTGATTAATCTGGGCATAGAGCTGATTGGACTACCCACCACACCTTTTCTCCAAAGCAAGGAGGGTTGGTGCTGGTGTAGTGGGGAGAGGGCTATTGCCAGATTTCAGACTGTTCCCAGAGCTTTGTATGAGACTAAAACCCAGGTTTGAAAACTCCACTTGGCAAATATCCACAACAGCCTGGTCTTAAGATCTTGGATGTTCTAATGGATTTTAAACTGCCTCTGTTCCCTAAAGATTTCTACACATTCTCCCAGACCTAATGGACTGACCTGTCATTCAAGGAGAATACCCGATTTCTCTGCTGTAGAATTCCAAGCTGAAGCAACCTGTTCACGGGCCTTCCCTGGAGGCCCCTGTGAAATGCAAATCACTGGCCAACCCACAGAAATCGCTCTGCAGCGGGAACAGGTGATCCACAAGAAGCCACAGTGGATCTTTTCGGGAGCAGTGTGTGAGGCCCACTGGCAGGCTTTAGTTACAGTCAGCGCTCAGATTCCACCAGAGCAAGATCAGTGCGGGAAGCCGTGTAGCGGAGGGTCTGTGTGCAGCTCCAACAGCTCCGATGGAAGCGCACAGCTGCTCCTCCGGGGAGCTGACAGACACACACCAGGCGGACGTGTGGCTGAAGGCCAGGCCAACCAGCCAGGTGGTGGCTGGTTTGAGGAGCCAACCCCTGAGGAGGTCCTTGTGAGATTTGAAATGCAGGATGCACTTGCTGGCTGGCACGTGCTATGTCTTTGGAGATGGAAACACTTAACCAGTTCCATTCAAAATCAGCTCAATTTCCAAAGGGGGCAGAATTTGTTATTTGAATTATTCAGAGGAGGTTTATTTACCAGCACCAAAATAGGAGATATGTCAACTAAATTATAATTATGTTTCTCTAAAGATATCCACTGAGATTCTTTTTTTTTT
>NW_005316903.1:0-1036 GCF_000412655.1 Myotis brandtii
TTTTTTCTCTCCCTGAACAACTATCTTTCTATTTTACAAACACCACAACCCCTGTTTTATGCATACATAGCTATGATTAACCATATCAAAATTTTATGGGGCAAAATTTGTTTGGTGTGATGAAGCTTTCAATTTTTATAGTCACAAGAGTCACTAAAGTACTAGTCATTGCCATTCATGGAGCCTTGACCGTGGTATGGGGAAGGAGAGATTACAAATTCCTTGGTGGAAAGATTCTGTTCTTAGTCTTGCAAAGATTTGAAAGCAAAACTGTAGGCAAATATGGTTATCTAGCATACTAATTTAAGGGAACAAATAAAAAAATAAATTTTAACCCAAATTATGTAAAATTGTTCAAAATTTTAAGTTTTCGAATGAAGTTCCCATCATGTAATAGTCATACAATTTGCAGTTCTGACACCTTTGCTAGAAATAGAATCCTCAAGAGAGTGGCAGAGAGTCACTGCCATCCTCGGGAATATTGTTAAAAGGTGGCTGAGTAAATTTTAAATATTTCTAAACAAGGGCCTAACAGAAACACCACTGCCTCCGTCTTCAGGCTGTTGGTCATAAACAACTGACAAAACTACTCTGACCACTCAGGAACGGAACTGCATGCGTTATACTGGGATCTTTGGGGAATATGATGAAAACTGCGCAAGTCCAAAGGTAAACGTTAATATGAAATGAGGTAGGCTGGGTTATTAGAGAAGTTCACATATCTTCTTAAAACAATAAATTAAGAAAAAAAAGAAACAACTGCATTATTAACTCCAGAGAATGGCCAGCCCTCACACATAATCACTAGAAAATGAAACGCTTTTTTAAAAGACGAATAAAGCAAAGTGCTAGGTTCTTCCCTCCCTACTTGATGGAGCTTGGCTCCTATCAAGTCTTTAGGCCTTGCTTCTGTTTCTAATGATACTGCCAGTTAAGGGAGGGAGGTTTGGCCACATGTGCCCCCAGAAAGGATCCACTTGCTAGTTCAGTAGCAATACCTAGGCACCAGAGGGTGAGTTTGTGGCAGTCTCTGACT
>NW_005316904.1:0-1037 GCF_000412655.1 Myotis brandtii
ATGTGCCCTGAACAGGAATTGAACTGTGACCTCCTGGAGCACAGGTCGACTCCACCACTGAGCCACACTGGCTGGGCAATAACACAGATTTTGAAATCCATATAATAACATTATTTGAGAGATAAGCAGCCATGATATTTAATTTGCACACCAGTTTTAAGTCAAAAGAAACATGAAAATCTACCAGAAGCAAGGAAATAAGGCAGCAGTTCTCAACTACTGGCTATTACGCACACTCCAACCACTGCCCCAAGAGTCAATTGACAATATTTGGGGACATTTCTGATGGTCATAGTGGAAGGACAAGGGGTGAGGGTGGCACTGTCATCTGGTGACTAGAGGTCAAAGATGCTGCTATACATAGTTATTTGCACAGGGTAGTTCCCCATAACAAGGAGTAATCCAGCAGAAAATATCAATGAAGATGTGGTTGAGAAATTTTGAAAAAGGACACTAAGAAAGAATTTTACAATAATAAGAATTGACTGAAAAAGATGACCTCTGATTGATTCAGAAATCCTTAGATATTTGAACAAATTGGGCTATCAAGATTTCTCAGTGTTATATGGGACCCTTTGGTGTTGGAACTCCTAGAACCACCTGGTTTGAGGTTGCAGAACCAGAGATGACCTTAGCAGAAATGTTAGTCTGAGAAAGAAGACTGCATTATAAGGGAATATGGTGGAGGGAATTCCTGGTTTGTGTGACCTATCGTACTAAAATGAGGACAGTTCTAGGTGAACTGGGATGTGTTGGTGACCATAACATTCTGAGTGCTAGATATTGGTTGCCAGATTTAGCAAACAAAAAATGCAGATTACTACAGTTAATTTGAACTCCAGATAAACAAGGAGTATATGTTTAGCATGGTCATGCCCATACAATATTTTGAACACACTTATTGCAAAATTTCACTGTCTCTCTGGGATTAAATTTTAACTTGGATCCTACCTGGACACCAGTTTGAGAAATCGCACCATTCTCTCTCTCTTAAGAACTCCCTTATCATAAACATCTTCAACGCATTTACTGGATCA
>NW_005316905.1:0-1037 GCF_000412655.1 Myotis brandtii
TTGTTTTATTTGTTTGTTTTTTACTCTCAGTACTTTTATAGTACTTGTAAGGAAAAAAGTGAAGCTCCCAACTGGAATTTCCTCAACCTCATGTCACTAATCATCTTTCCCACCAGTTATAATAAATGAGAGTTCCTCCATCTTTATATTGTCAACTGATGGTCTACATCTCAACACCTATAAAATTCTCAAAAACTGTACTCATGAATATGCCTTTTCTTTTCATGCTCTAGTGTCTTCTCTCTCATCACTGGAAACTTTCAATCAGCAAGTTAACATGGGTTATTTGCACTGTGCTAGCTACTTCTTCATTTTTAACTTACACGATTCTTCAGTTTACATAGTTTCCACACATAGTTTCTACTCTCACCACTGACATGACTCTTGTTGATATTATGAATAATTTCCATGATGCTAAATCATCTTTTCTGAACTTTGTAGATGTTTTCACTGTTGACTAAGGCCTGCCTCTTTGACTTTTGTGGCAATAGGAGCTTTTGATCTTTCCCTTTCCTATCTGGCCACTCTTCTTCCTAATCAAAGGTTGACACTCTTCAAGATTTCCCCTAGTCCCTTTTCCCATTTTACTTTTACTATCTTCTTAAGTGAGCTCACAGCCATGTCTTAGATAGCTATTGATGCATAAAATATAAATAAAATACCAGTGGCATACATCTCGCAATGCATCTAGCTAATCTAGACTGAACTTGACTTGGTTTGGTTTCAATCTCCAAGTTGGATCCAGGTTGGTGCATATCTTTATATTCCTTGAATCAGCAGCTCTCTGAGGCTGGTGAAAGGCCATAAGACAATAGGGGAAGCCCAACTAACTGCATAAGCACATTTCCAGCCTTTGACTCTATCCTATTTGTTAACATGCCATGGATTAAGGCAAGTCATATGGCAAGCCCTAAGACTTGGAACAAGGAAATCAATTTTTTCATGGCAGTGAGGACGGGAGGTAGAGGTTTTATGAATAGTGATATAATCTTCTATCTTAGTTAGATGACTAACTAGGGGCCTGGTGCATGAAATTC
>NW_005316906.1:0-1037 GCF_000412655.1 Myotis brandtii
TCAATTTGCATATTACCTCTTTATTATATAGGCTTTTTCTCTCAATAACTTTGGCTGGCATGGGAGTTTAGCTTTTGTGGTGTACAGTTTCTCACGGTTTCAATTCCAAATTCCCCAGCAATAGGGTGATTGGTTCACCAAAGGTCAGGTTACCATTCCTGGTTTAAGTAGCTGTGGCATGGAGTGGGATGATTGGTACAAACATATCTTCCTATTATGCATTATTTCAGAGAGCCCAGAGAGTCAGCATGTGGGGAGAGGGGGCTATACCTGCAACATTTTCCTTTTTCCATTAATTTTCATCTTGGGCAGCACTCTGTTTCCTGACCTCAGATCAAAGACCTTCACTATTACTTGCACTATTTCTTAAAGCATTTCATGCACAAATATTCTTCTTGTTTTCTTCTCTAATTAAATGTACATTTCCTTAGTCAGAATGTATTAAGAGGAAAGCAAAGTAGTAGTTAAAATGCATAAGACTCTGGGATCACATCACCCCATCCTCACTGCTACCCTACCAAGAACTTGGGAAGTGGTCTGGTACCTAGCCTGGAGCATGAGCAAGAGCATAGCATGTGGTTAAGAAGTACAAGCCCCAGAGTCAATTAGCCTGGATTTGAAGGTACAATACACCTACTAGTAGCGTTTGCTCTGTGTATCAGTTTCTTCATCTGTGAAACTGGAATATTATCTACCATATAGTACATAAGATCACTGTGAAAATTAAAGAAAATAATCTGGTCAAGGAGTCAGCTAAGTACCTGGGACTTAATAAACACTCATTAAATATTCACAGTTGAGAAACCAGAGGTCAATATTAGAGCCACGGACAAGACAGTGTTAAGTGTTGGGGTGCCAACTAGAAACTAGGTGGGTGTTAGGATTAATTCTTGAAATGACAGCTGGAAACTAGGTTGGTATCTGGACTAATTCTGGGAATGAGTCTTACTACAATGGCTAGAATCCAAGACAGCTGATTTTATTTGTTGAATTCTGAAGAAGATTTGATACTGTCAGGAACTCTGCAGCACTCAGCT
>NW_005316907.1:0-1037 GCF_000412655.1 Myotis brandtii
ATCACTGAGGAAAAGGAGAGTTTCCTTTTGTAAAAAGTTTGTGACGTTTTTCTTTTTATTTATCAGATGAAATTTAAGAGAACCATGTTAGAGAAAGCAAAACAGCTTTAACAACTTACTGAGTAAAGCCTCAACCAGATTTTTATGACAGAACTATATCCATATATTATTAGGAAAACGGCTTAATTCCAGAAACAAAAACCAACTCTTCTTTGTCATGTTTCATTTTTTTTTAAGTGTCTACTCTCACTACATTTTTCAGGATTCATATATTTGCTTTTTCATCATTCTGCAATACTGAAAACTGACTCATGTTTCAATATTTTTAATATAACTTGCTTTCTTCTAGGAGATGGTTCTAATAAGAACGCTTCCTGAGATACAGATAAGGACAAGATGCTATCTTAGTCATAACAAACACACAAAATCCAGCCCCTGTGTGATGCGGACTATCACCCTTTGGTATCATATTAAAAACTGTTCTGATTCTGACTTGGGCTGAATTGTTCCTTTAAATCTCTGTACCTTTCAAATTATAAATTTTTCAGATTTCATGTAATCCAATTTGTTGCATATGTTTGTAACCCAATTTGTTGCCTATGTTTATTACTTTTTAGATTACATCGAATATGTTATCAATTCAAAAATAAATTTACCAGTGCCATGAATCAGTTGCTCATTATCGCTGCCCCTTACCTGTGCAGCACCTTCAAGGTGAGATTACTTATTCCTTCAGATGTTTTCTTTTTTCTGACCCAATCCGTTCGATTCTAAACTACCCAATTAGGTCATTAAGGCTCAAGTACAGATCCAGCAGTCTCTGGAAACAATGTCGCCAGGGCCATAGAGTGGAGCCTGGTGCCCTAGAGATACCCTCTCCACCCACTTCTTCTTCCCCGTTTCTGCCCCTCTGCAGGAAATCTCTAAGGAGAGAACCTTGACTCCACCCCCAACAAGAGGGAGGCAATGCGCTGGTATTTTGAGACTACCTAGGAAGGTTCATGGAGCCACAAAGCACAACTAGGAACATGTGGAAA
>NW_005316908.1:0-1037 GCF_000412655.1 Myotis brandtii
ATTCTCTTGTCTGTTTTTCCTTAATCCTTTCACCCCCAAACTTGGAATCAGCTTTGGTCGTGCCGGCTCGCCACAAACTTTTATTTCAGGTTAGATTGACTTCCCAAATGCGCTGGACACCTAATCGACCCGTGGCTTGAATGGGCAAATGCAACAATTCCTGCTACTGAGTTCATTGACAATGCCAGCTTAAGGGGAATGGCTGTGCCACAACAGGGTTTTCTTTGTCTGTGGTTATTATCATTCTCCTTGGGCCTATGAATGACTAGATGGCTGGCACATAACCAAGCAATGCCTCTTTGGTTATCTACTCTAAACTGTTCACAAATGAACTGAGATACTTTATTGGTCAATTCCCTTGAATTTACATCATGGAGTTAGAAAAGACCTACCAGGAGGCATTCATGACTCAGGATTTGCTTCCTTTGGCAGGGCCCTACGTCCCTGGTTGGGAGTAAGTGTAAATGAGGTTATGGTCAGGAACCTCTCCTTAAACTTGAAAATATTGCTGAATCCACTGCTAATACAATAGCTGCCCAACAAAAAATTTGTAGACTCCAGTTATAGTTGTTCTTGATAATTAAATAGCCCATGATTATCTTCTAGCTGAACATGGAGTGCCTGTGCTGTAGCCAGCACAACTGCTGAGCCTGTATTAACACCTTTGGGGAAGCTGGAAGTCAGTTACATAAGATCATTGAGCAAGCCACTTGTCTTACAAGGTTGACTCCTTCAATGGAGTCTTTCTTTTCCTTATTTGATTTTGAATGGTTTGGGTCTGGGGATCATGGCTCTGAAGTTCACTCCAAAAGTTGGAAATTATCCTGCTTATAATAATCATAATGTCCTCCTTGATGTACTGAATTCTCCCAAAAGCTTTAAATGCACATTCACAGCTGCTAACCACCAAGCAAATGATCTCCTGAAGATGGGAACACCAGAAAAGGAAGGAAGAGAATGACTGACTGAAAAATTGTGAGCCTACAGTCATGACCTGTGAATACCACACAGAGGGTATAAAAGCTGTGGGGACTACA
>NW_005316909.1:0-1037 GCF_000412655.1 Myotis brandtii
ATTTTTAAGGAGCATTCAAGTGATGCTTCTACATATTAAAATTTGAGAGCCAGGGCTCTCCGTAAAGCAGATTTGTGAAATATAAGCAAGTAGAATGAAATGAAAAGTAAATCAACCCTAATCCCATGAGAAAAACATCTCGGTATGTTCTTTCACCTTCCCACGGAAACTGATTTTATTACGGATTTGATCACACCGTGTATTCAGCTTTGGGTTCTGCTTTTCCACTTAACATTCTGTCACATCGGACATACTTCCCTGGCTGTGGTATACTCTTTTAAAATATCAGTAATCACTTTTGCAAAAGAGTGTGTTTCCTTAACCACGTGTCTCTTTGGGGGGCATTTATAGCACGGCCCATTTGTCACTGTTGTGAATTATGTCGTGATGAAAATCTCTCTCTCTCTCTGAAGCTTTCCTGGTATTTGTTTTCACTGCCTCGGGATTCCCAGAGGTTAGAGGACTTGGTCTGTCACCACAGATGGTCCCCGGCTCTGGGGCAGCAGTGTCCACTGGTAACTTTAAGGTCCCTTCTCTGGCAACGATGTTTATTTTCACAAGCTTTGTTAACTTGATAGGTCAAATGGTATGTAATTATTTTAATTGCATTGATCCATCCTTCGTGCTGTGGGAAATTTCCCCAAGTGTTTGTTTACTAATTGCATTTCCTTTTGTGACTTCTTGGTCCATGACCCCCACCCCTTTTTCTCCCAGGGGCGTTTTGCAGTGAAATTAACCCTCTGTCTGCATACTTACCACAATTACCTTTTCTTTACCCATTCACTCTGAAGTCCTGGTTATGGTTTTGATATTCGGGCATTTAAAAATGGATCTAGTCAGAATCCAACAACTTTTCCTTTGTCATTTCTTTTATTGCTTCAAAATATGAAAGCTCCTCCTTCTCAGGAGATTTTATGATTGATGTTTGCTTTCTTGTAGCTTTGCTGATGGTTAAATATGTCCTTCTTGAATCTATCTTGGATACATCTTGGTGTGTGAGAGGAAGTAATCTAATAAATTATTCTTTTAATGTTGTT
>NW_005316910.1:0-1037 GCF_000412655.1 Myotis brandtii
GTGCACCCCTTTCCCTGGTCGACCCGCCGCGGTGTAGAGTGTGTTTACCATGGAGAGGCTGCTGATGGGCCAGCTCACAGTTCCTACAGCACATCCACTGCGGGCCATGGTGCCCTGACTGTTTGGGTACCAGAGTTACTCAAGATTCTAACGTGTAAATCCACTAAGAGAAAATTCTTATAATAAGTGTAGCCAGAACTCATGCAAAACAAGCTCCCAAAATGTGTGCCACGGGGTAGAGTTAATCATTCTTTAAAGAATAGGCGAAGCCTTTGTGAAAGACGTTATCTTGGCAGAAATCACCAAAATTACCTTGATTTCCTGCCTTTGCTCATGAATGCCTAAGAACATGTCAGGGCTGGCGAAGTTGATGGAGGCCAGGTTCCCTCCAGCCCCGGAGCAGCTGCCAGGGTGCCCGCTGGTCCCGCAGCCAGGAGGGCTGCAGAGGACACAGGGCCGAGAGCAGCCCAGTCTCCTGACCCGCCAGCTCCTGGCCAGCTGCCTGGGCTGTATCCGTTTTGACCGCATCCAATCTCATTAGCCTGGGCTTCTGTTTCCTTCAGGGACTACTGGGTTTTCCTGATACGCCAGGAGGGCCGGGTGTGGTGGCAAGGGGATGTCAGGTGCTACCACGGTTCCGTAGGGAAGTTCCACGTCTTGGTTCACCCTCTCGGACCCTGGCTGAGCAGGACAGCGGCTGCCAGCCCCGGGCTCCTCCAGATGAGGTGTCCTTTGTTCCATCTGAGTTTTGGCCCCACGGGTTTCTTTTCTCCATCATCACGGAGATCCCCTTGGTTTACCTGGACAGTTTCCTTATTAATCCTAAACTGAGGGCAAAATGCTGTATTAGACCAGTGATTTTCAACCCGTGTGCCCCAAGAATTTTTCAAACATGCCATACTCGAGTGTTTAGGCAGGGGCACTGGCTTCTTTTCCCTGAGAGATTGACAAATAAAAGAAATGACAACGGCCAACATAATAGCCGTCCAGTGTGAACGAGTCAAAATTATACCTATTTTTTTGTCAGATCGGCAAAA
>NW_005316911.1:0-1037 GCF_000412655.1 Myotis brandtii
AAAAAAGTATAGGTTTTCTGATGCGATTAATAAAGCTCAGAACACCTGTACTGCCTGCTAGCTTTTTGTCTACAACTGTCTGGTCATTATAAGAAATAGCTTAAAACACAGGAAATCATTACATGTTCCAGGTGATCTCCCAGACTTATTTGCCATAAAATGTCACCTTCTCAAGTGAGAGAACAGAATTTGTCATAATTAAAGAAAGTGTCAACATGTGGCTTTATGTGGTTAAAGAGTCTCCTTTAACTTGAGATCTCTGCACCATTTGTTAGATGTGCACATGTGCATGGAAAACATATTAAAACTTAAATGTTACATGTTCTTCAAGAATAATTACGTAATTTTTATTGCTTTCAGAAATGTCTGTGGCAAGAGAACTTTCTTGTCTTTGAGAAACTAACGAACCATGTTTATGATCTACAAATGTGTATTGAGTAGTGAGGTAATACTCACTGACCTGCAGGGAACTCATTTTCCACCTTGTGCTATGTTACTACACAAATGAGCAAAACAAATTAGGATAATTATTAGAGAGAGAGGTACATGATGCTTCCAAGTATAATTTTTCTCCAACCAATTGACAAGGTGTGAAGACATTAACATCTAATTAGAATAGATCAGAAATGAACCACAATTTAAGTCCCTGTACAGCCTTCTTAATCTGGGATTGTTATGTCAACTTCCAGCAAACTTTGATAGCAGATATTCTGACCTCTGTAACCATCAGCTGTAGAATTTGATTCTTGATTGTGCTAGCTTTTGTTGATTGGGAGATGCTGGTGACATCCCTCTTCTCTTTTGTATCCAGGAACATTAAGAAACGTTCAGGAGGCAAACAGGAGTCAACTATGGCATTAATTTATCAATGGCTTAATAGTTCTCAAAGTATACGGCTTCCTAGTTGTGTTGAATTGGAGAAAGTATCCTGGCTTGTTATAACTCACTCCTCCAACTGAACTCCTCCAATGAGGCTGGAGAAATGTGAAACAAGCTTGAAGGGAGGCACTCTTTCCCAGTGAGCTTTGTGTGTGAAA
>NW_005316912.1:0-1037 GCF_000412655.1 Myotis brandtii
GTTTTTATTAAAATTTTTAGAGAGAGAGGAAGGAAGAGGGACAGAGAAATTGAAACATCAGTGAGAGAGGAACATCATCAATAGGCTGTCTCCTGCACACCCCCTACTGGGGACCGAGCCCATTACCTGGGCAAATGCCTTGACCCTGATTGAAATCGAACTGGTGTCCTCTTGGGTCCTGGGTCTATGCTCAACTGCTGAGCACACCGGCCAGGCAAGGAGAAAATCTTACCATCTGACTTGCAGATGGAGGAGAGCACTTCAGAAAAGGAGCTCTCAAAGCTCATTGCTGGTTCCCTCTGAGTAGTGAACTCCTTCATTCCACAAATATGTACGGAGCACAATGAGTTTGTTGGAGGTATAATATCTCGTTGGGAGGCAAGGTGACTCTGGTAAGTAGATCACCTGGACCTGCCTGGGCTTAGTGTACCTGAATTTAAAATGATCTCTGGATCCCTGGTCCCAGGGCAGCCTTATAAATGATTTACCAGTTTCTTGGAAAATCATCTACTTATTTCCACTTTTAACTTTATTTTTATAGAGTTGGGCTCCACAAAATTAAAATTCTTTACATTTTCCTTCTATTTCTACTTGCTTCATTGGAAAAGGAAGTCAGTTTGTATTCCCACTTCCATACCATTTACATTCTTTACCATGATTCACTCTACTACTAATAAAAGTAACTGTTCTAAATGAATTAGAGAATCTAGATGGATATTAAACAGGTTCACTGAGCACATCGGGGACCTGTTTTCGAAGCCCAGTAGTGTCAACCCTGTGGACTTAGGCTTTAGTTCTACCGAACTTGATTGTGCTTTTGATAACTGGCAGCGTGTCATCAGGGTGGATTGCCAAAACACTTAGGGGAAGTCACTTGATCAACTTGTCCTTGGCGCAACGGCCATTCTGAAAATAGACATACTCAAGTGAAATGAGTTATATTAAAGTCTTATTCCAAATGTTCAGTTAACTGAGTGCATGTTGTGTTTGAAAAACATGTTTTAAAATGTGGAATCATTTTACAATAAAATGAAAAA
>NW_005316913.1:0-1037 GCF_000412655.1 Myotis brandtii
GTCTTCACAGTGGAGCGTGAGAATGCTGTGGATGGTGGGAAAGTACTGGTACCAGACAAAGGTGTGGGATGACCTGTGAATATGGTGGTGGAGCTCCAGGTGACTGCAGGGTCAGGGGCTGATTGAGAGAATGAAGAATTACCGGTTGAAGTACAGAAACTCAATATGGTCTGAACTTTGCACATATTACCAGAAGAAATAGAATCAGAGAAAGCAGAGCCTATCAATGGCTATGGTATAAGCAATGTACTCATAGAATACTTAGGTGCTAAAGAAGTATGAGGAGTGGTCTTGATCGAAGGGTAGCTTATAGGTGGAAATGAAAAAAATCAGTGTGGAAAAAAAGAAAAGAAAATGTCAATGTGGATCCAGATACACTGTTACAACTATTTGTAGAACTCATATATGTTGGCCTTGTAGTAGGGTTGGTAGTAGAGGCTACCCTTTAAACATTACAGGATGCTCAGGGGTGGGTGTGCTTGAGTTGCTTACTGAGGCTGTTGGGACTTGCATGATATTTCTCAGAGAGTTACTGACAGAAACTACAGTGGGAATGACCTATGCAGTCATGATTTCATGAACGACTGAGCTTGAGGGTGTTGCCAGGACTTCTCCACTTGTGGACAAGGTAGTAAAAGGAGAAAGAGAGGTGACAGGAGTAGAAGTTGCAGTTACAGACAGTGACATAGGCTCTGATTTTCCTACAGTGGTTTCTTTTAAGAAAGGTATTGTCATAATTTCTGATGTCAGAAGAGTGTGGCTGACACAAGAAGAAACTGAAGTGATGTTACACCTAAAGATGTCTCCTCAAAAACAAATGCTGCAGGATTGTGCCCAATTGGTAAGAATAAGAAAGATGATGAGTTAATTGCTATAATGATGCAGGTTGGTGAGAGTCTGGCAAACTCAGTGCTCTCTGTCCCGTGGTTCTTAAAGAAGGTTGAAGTTTCCTTAGTAGAGGTGTTGGAATACAGTGCTGTTGGTTGTCTATTTAAGTTGTAGCAAACACAAATGAGGTGAGTGACACAGAAGCTGTA
>NW_005316914.1:0-1037 GCF_000412655.1 Myotis brandtii
GGAATCGAACCCATGACCTTTCCATGCTTGGGCCCATGGTCTAACCACTGAGAACACCGGCTAGCGCTGCACCGTTCCTTTCCATTGACTGTTGAGTGTTGGTGTGCATAGCCTTATGGAGTCATGGCAGTAATCCCTGGCCTCTCTGTCACAGATCCCGGATTACAGGAATGCAGTGATTGTAGCCAAGTCTCCAGCCTCAGCCAAGAGGTAGGTGGGAGCTCACGACTGAGCATTCCTCCATCCACACCCAGGGATCAGTCCTCCATCAGATCCCCCGGTGTTCTGGTTTCAACCCCAGTAGTTCACTGGTGGCCCTTATTTTTATTTCATGGACTGGCAGTTTAACAGATTGTTTGCAGACTTCATTTATTAAGTGATGATGATTAGTTTTTCTTTCTTTTTCAACCCCAGTCTGTGACCACCAATCATATTTATTTTACCAAAGTCATCCAGGTCTGGGGAATCCCAACCTAGCACTTCCCTCACTCCCAGACTGGCAGCTGCTTGTTGTTGATCTTCCAATCTGGCATTTATAATATTAGCAAATATATTTCGTAGTTGTTTGCTGCCTTGAACTCAGTAATTTATTAACAGAATTGTATCCAGCCCAGTGGCCACTATTGGTATGTGTTAAAAGGTGACATTTTACAAAACGAAAACACCCTGAGGCATCCAAATGGGGCAGTTCTGAGAGTCACATGTAGCCCCGAGTAACTGATGAGTCAGTAATACAGTACGCAGGGTTGTATTTGGGCTAAGAGGGTCTCATGTACCAATGTTTTCTGGAAAAGCCACTCTGTTGGAGAGGGAAAGAACAAAATCAAATGTAGGAAGGAATAAAATATTTTTCCTAAAAAAGCTCTTTTAAACTTATTTTCCACAATTGAATACCTTTGCTCACTGGATCCTTGTTGAGTCCTGTGGGTTGCAGGAAAGCATCGGTACCTCCCTCCTCGCCCCGTGGACTGTTAATGTTGAAGGATGGAGAACTTGCACATACTGAGCCGTTGACTTAGGAGGGTTATAGAGCAGTG
>NW_005316915.1:0-1037 GCF_000412655.1 Myotis brandtii
CAAGATGGCAGCAGGATTGGTTCCTTCTGAACACTATGAGAAAATATGTTTCATAAATCTCTTCTAGCTTCTGCTAGTTTGCTGGCAATCTTCAGCATTTCTCAGTTTGCAGAAGCATCGCCCCAGTCTCTGCCTTTATCTTCACAGGGTATGTCCTCTGTGCCAACCTTTGCTAATCAAATGTCATTTCCACTAGTTGAGGGGGAAAAATGCATGCCTTAAAGTTGAGTTCTTTGAATGGGATATGAAGGCTCATATTGAGATATGAGGCTTCATGTTTTATCTGTTACTTTAGCTGCTGTTGACTCATCTGTACCCAAGAGTTTACACGCTAGGATTAAATGTGAGTAGAACTTTGCTTTGAAGTCAAAAGCATGTCGGGGGCTTTTATTTGCTTTGTTTGGAAATATTTTTCTTGGACTGTCTTATTTGATTTTCTATTATTTACCCAGGGAATTTAGGGCAGCCAGAAGTACATCAAAAGTTCCTTTAGTGCCCTTTGTCATCCAGTGACATAAGAACAGTCTTAAAAGAATGGTCCCTGGGTGCATGTGGTAATTTTATTCAAGATCTCACAATCTTTTACAACAGGTATTATTTTCTATTTTAATTATTTTCTATTTTAGAGGTTATTGGAGGCTAGTCCAGGGGCAGAAAACTCAAAGAATAAAGTATTGTGGTTCAATCCTAGCCCATAGACTCTGCTTCTGAGAAAAATGAACTCCCTTTATAACATAGTCATCACCAACTGTCCTATATCTGGGCATCTGCCACCTAAATGAAATCTAGCTTGACCAACCAAAGATATTACTTATTTAACAAACATTACTAATGTCTACTATGTGTCTCAGACTATTCTATGCATGAGGAATATAGTGATGAGCAAAGTTCTCATGAATTTACATTTTAGTGAGGAAAAGACAATAAACAAGATAAATATATTAGCATACTGAGTTGAATAGTGTTCCCTCCCCCTAAAATTCATGTCCACCAGGAACCTGTGAATATGACCTTATTTAAAAATATAGTCTTGCCCA
>NW_005316916.1:0-1037 GCF_000412655.1 Myotis brandtii
GTGCCTATCTATAAGAGCTTAGCCTCTTGCCTCTCTGTTTATTATTCCAGAGAGGAGCTGAATGAGCAGCCCAGGGCGGAGCGCCCCAGGTCTCCCATGGAGGCTGACTTGAGTAGCACGATGCTCCTCCCTTGCCCTCATCCCCATCCTGACTGTGAGTGGTATTGGGAGCCTCGGGCAGGTTTGGGTCCTAGCTGTGCTGAGCAGCCCGAGTCAGTGGTGCCTGTGGATTTTCAGTGACTCTACTCTGATTAAATCTACCAACACATTTTGGAGGTGGCTACAGAACATCAGATAATGATCTGACTTCCCATTAACTGGAGTAGGTTCAAACTGGACATCTACAGGGGAGAAGATCCACGTGTCTCCCCTCTTCTTTTCCTACATTTCAAACCTTTATCTCCTTGACCAGCTTCCTGCTTCTAAACATGGTTTGCTCCTCTGGTCCCCCCTCTTCGCAATTCCCATCCTTTTATTGCACTTAGGAAGTCTGATTGCTATTTAGAAAGGACATCTGGGATAACTGTATTTGAACTGTTATGTTAGTGGCTAGACATTCAGCCAACTAAGTGTTTTCTGAAATGCAAATAACACATTCTTCTCCAAGTGACCACTCCAGAGGGTCCCAGCCACAGCAGAGCCCATGGAGAACCCTTCCCAGATTACAACTAACCTGTTCATCTGGGAAAATAAAATGTTGTTTTATTGGAAAACCCAAATGACTTAAAAATAAATATAGAGGAAATATTGCTCCCTCATGGAAGCTTGACTGTGAAAGGCAAACACCATAAAAACAAGGTCTCTGTTTCAGGTGTTCTGGAAACAAGCTCACTTTTAGGGTTTGGGAAGCTGCTCCAAGCTGGGGCCGAACTAAGAGATAAACCTTGTGTTTGCAAAATTATGTAGCACCGTCCTTCTTTTCTCAAACAATCTTTTCTGCCTTGTAGAAATGTTGAGGCTATAATGTTGGTTCTGATAAACAGTTACACAGAGGTTTCACCATGTGTTAAAATAATTCGAAATTTGTAAACATTAGG